>NW_028276439.1:0-96745 GCF_052056855.1 Sturnus vulgaris | reverse complement strand
TCAGGGAACTGCAATGCTGAGCAAGGCCTGGGCTGGTTGGAGGAAGCAGAAAGGCCAAGGCCTGAGCCCAGGCCTGGGCCAGCAGGGCCTGTCCCTCACAGGTGGCTCGGGGCTGTTCCTGGAGCACTGGGATGGGAGAGGCAGCAAGGACAAATGTCATCAAGCTGTGTGACACTCCAGATGCTCATGGAACCAAGGGCCAGTGTGACACAGCGGGGCCTCATGGAAACAAGAGGCCGTGCTGAGCCTGCGCGCCTCTAACACCCCAGAACACTGAAATGCTGAGGGTGAGCAAAGGCTCCTTTACTCGAGTTTGGTGCAGAGTAGAAACCCCAGCCAGATATTCTCAAGAGGTCAAAACGACACAAAAGTGTACTGGAAAAATACAGAAAACCGAGCTCCTTTGGCAAATGATTTCATACAACATCCAATTCAACGTGCATCACTTAGCGTAGCAGGAACATCATTAACTCGGCCCATGTAAGATGGAAACCTTTAGGCATAAAAATGTTAAACTACCCAAAAACATTCCAGTAAAAGAGGATAAGAAGGTTAAAAGAGAAAAAAGAGACAGAAAGACAGAAGATCTCCAGATAGATATGCAGAGAGCTACCAGCTGCTAGGCTTCCAGTGTGGCTGAGACACAGACCCAGGAGATTTCAGGATTCAGACCAGGGCTTGACGTCATGCCCGATTTTTTAAATCCCTAGCGTTTTCTAAGCTCTCCTCTTTTCAGGGACATCTGCTTTCTTACCACGCACTGCTGTGTTTCATTGCCTTTGTGTGGGATTGATTGACGGCTCAGCCAATCAGAGCTGGGTGGGCGCTGCCCCTGCTGTGTGCTTGATTGACGGCTCAGCCAATCAGAGCTGGCTGGGCGGTGACCCTGCTGTGTGATTGATTGACGGCTCAACCAATCAGAGCTGGCTGGGCGCTGCCCCTGCTGTGTGATTGATTGACGGCTCAGCCAATCAGAGCTGGCTGGGCGCTGCCCCTGCTGTGTGATTGATTGACGGCTCAGGCAGTCACAGCTGGGTTTGCTCTGCCCCTGCTGTGTGATTGGCAGATCTGCCAGGCCATGGCTGGGGACGGGGTTCTGTCCCACCTCATTCCAAGGTCTGTCCCAGCCCCGGCCCCACTCGGGCATTCCGAGCATCCCGACGGGTCTGGGGACATTGATGTCATCCAGCCTCTGACAGCGACCATGGGGACACTGCGGAACCTCATGGAACCAAAGAGACCATTTTGACACTCTGGTGCCTCATGCAATCAGGGGCACCTTTGTGAGACTCAGGACCCCAATGGAACCAAGGGTCAGTGATGAAGCTGTGCGGCCCAGAGAACCAAGGAGCCTTTGTTACACAGCAGGGCCACATGGAGCCCAGGGGCCGTGGTGACTCTGCAGGACCTTAGGGAAGCAAGGGGCCATTGTTTACACTACAGAAGCAGGGAGAATATTGTGACAAGGAGAATATCGGGACACTACAGGGACTCCTGGAATCAAGGAGAACATTGTGACACTGTGAGGCCCCATGGAACCAAGGCAACATGGAACAGGTCTGGCTGGCTGGGCCTCCCCGGGGGCCACCTGGCAAGACTGGCTGATCCTGGAATGTTGAGGACTGCCTCTCATCAGCTCCTGGAGCACTAAGGCTCTGTGCTTTCCTTCCTATGGAAAAGTACCAGCCCCTTTTGCAGGTTCCCACGGCTGAAACTGATATTCCCCCTGAAAAAGCACTACATACAAGGCTTGCTCCCAGCCAAAATCTGCTAGGAGTAACAGCTCTGGGTGGCCACCGTTTCCTGAGGGCTGCCTCTCATCTACCACTCTAAGGGTCGGTGTGAAGTTTCCCTCATTTTTGCCTCATGACCCTCTCAAGAAGACCTCAAGGACCCCCGCCCAGGTTGACTCTGGACAATGGTTTTCTGGCCTGCTTGAGGTGGGTGCTTGCCAAGGGACTCTTTGCAGGTGTGTTGTGCTCACTGGACTGTGCTGTCATGGTACCAGCTGAAGCCTGCATGTACTGCACGACCGCACCTGTCTCTTGGAGCACCACACAATGCTCCATAAATCTCCCCGCCTCTTGGCCACAAGCCACTCGCTTTGGAAAAGGACTACAAAAGAGCGATCCTCTGGAGAAGACCCTGAGTACTCCCCACGGATGACCACCCTTCCATTGGCTGGCCCACCATGACCTTGGTCTCGTCTGTTGGTAGCTACTTCCCCCTTCCCCTCCTTTTCTCTCTCTATACTCCGTTTCCTATATCTCTCCCCTCTAGCGCAACTGAATTGTTTGGCATTCAATAAAAATGCATTGCTGTTGTTGAATAAACTGATTTGTCCCCCGCTATTTACCTGTTTGCACCTCTGAGATCGAACAATCCTCGGCCTGTGTTGGCAGATGGTGACACACCCCCACCCCCCCCCCCCCCATCCCCCATGCCCCTGCTTCTCCCAGTTGATTGCTGATCGTGGTGTGACATGGAATGGAACATCCCTTGGGCCAGTCCAGCCCAGCTGTCCCATCCCTGTTCCCTCAGGAACACTTGCCCATCCCAAGTCCATGGGTTGGAGGGGCTTGCAGACACGCCTCGTGGGGCGAGCACTGTGACAAGGACAGGAGAACAGAACAACATTTACACTTACCAAGGGCAGAGAACAGAAGAGCACAGTCTTGGAGAAACGCACAAAGGATGTAGCCGAGGCAAACGGAGCGTGCACAAAACGCAAGGAGAATGTCAGCTCAGCTCTGCAAGGCTGACAAAAGCAGAAGTTATACACAACAATAATATTGCCCTTCCTCAAAAGCGGGGATCAAAGAGCAGTCACCTAAAAAGGACAGTGCATGTTGAAGACACACTCCAAAGAACCATAGAAGGACTTGTGAGAAGGGGTGCAATTATGGCAAATAAATTCCAGGTGGGGTTAACTAATGAATACATCATCAGTGTGAGTGATAAAAGCTCCGATTGCCTGGTGGCCAGTGCACTCGAGGATTGCCCAAGTGACCACCATGGTGTAATAAAGAATACCTGCTCTCAAATCCTCAAAACTGTGTTCAAAAGTTGCTATCCAGCAGATTTCAGTATCAGTGGTGTCCCTGACTCCATTATGCCCCTTGCACACTTTCACGAGGGCCCCTTGGTTCCACGAGGCCCTGCTGGATAACAGTGGACCCTTGGTTCCATTTGGGTCTGTACTGTCAAAATGGCCTCCTTAGTTCTGCACTGCCACAATGCTCTCTCCTTGGTGCCACGAGGCCTTGGTGTGTCACAACAGCCTCTCGGTTCCATGAACTGCCATAGTGTCAGCACGGTCTCTTGCATCTGCAGTATCACGATGGACAATTGGTTACAAGCAGCCCCGCTGTGTCACAACGACTACTTGGTTCATGAGGCCCCACAGTGTCACCATGGCCCCTTGGTTCCCCGAGGCCTCGCTGTAGAACAATGGCCTCTCAGTTCCAGGAGGTTTTGTACTGTCAACAGTGCTCTCCTTGGTTCTACAGTGGCTGCTTGCTTCCATAATTCTTCCTCAGTGTCACAGTGGTCTCCTTGGTTCCATGAGGCTCTGCAATGTCCCAATATCCCATCGTTTCCATGAGCTTCTGTCCCATCAACCATGTCCTTTGCTCCAGTGAGGCCCCGCAACGGCACACCGGACCCTTGGCTCCATGAGGTTCCATAGTGTAACATGGGTGCCTTGATTCCAAGAGGTTCTGCTGGGTCACACTGGACCCTTGGTTCCATGAGGTTCCGTGGTATCGCCATGGTTTCCCTGGATCCGCAGTAGCGCTACGGACCATAGGTTTCATGCAGCTTTGCTGTGCTACAGTGGCTCCTTGGTTCCATCAAGTGCCACTGTGTAACAAGGGAATCTTGGTCCCATGAGGTTCTGGACTGTCACAATGGTGTCCTTGGTTCTGGACTCTAACAACGGACCCTTGGTTCCACGAGGTTCCATTACGTCACAATGCTCTCCTTGGTTCCACAAGGCCTTGCTTTGTCACAATGGACCCTTGGTTCCATGAGCTTCCGTAGTGTAACCATGGTCTCCTGGGATCTGCATTGTCACAATGGACAATTGGTTGCATGGGAGCCTGCTGTGTCACAAGAGAGCCTTAGCTCCATGAGGTTCTGGACTGTCACAGTGGTCTCCCTGCTTCAACGAGGCCCTGGAGTGTCTCGAGGGCTGCTTGGTTCTGTGAGCTTCCACAACGTCCCAATGGTCTCCTTGTTTCTGCAGTGTCATAGTGGACTCTTGGTTCCATGAGGTTCCTAAATGTCACAGGTCTCCTTGGTTCCATGTGGCCCTGCTGTGTCACCACAGCCCCTTGGTTCCAGGAGTTTCTGGGCTGTCAACAGTGGTTCCTTTGTTCCAATCAGGCACCGCTGTGTCACACTGCACCCTGGCTTCCATGAAGTTCTTCAGTGTCACAGTGGCCCCTTGGATCCATGCGGTCCCATAGTGTCACCATGGTCTCCTTGGACCTGCATTGTCATCAGGGACCATTGGTTCCATGTGGCCTGGCTGTGTCACAGTGATGTGGATTCCGTAATTGCCTTCAGTGTCACAATGGAGCCTTGTTTCTGTGAGGCTCTCAACTGTCACAACTGTCTCCTTGGTTCCATCAGCCCCCGCTGTGTCACAAGGGTCCCCTTGGTTCCATGAGCACACCAAAGCTTTGCATAAACATTGAGCAGCACCTGCTTAACACACCTGGGAACATCTGTCTGCATTCAAAAGACAGGTCACAGCTGAGAAAGGCACCAGCAGCTTCCATCTGCAACAGAGATGCAGGGAAAGGACAAGGACAGAGAATTCAGCTGCAAGACTCCGAGAATTCTGCATCCAGACATCATTTCTGGTCCCACTGTCCCTAGTAGAAAGGTGTCATCATTCCAGGTTCCAGGCAGCCTGTACTCAGCATGTGCTTCTACAGTGGGGGTTTGTCGTTTAGGAAAACCTGCTCAGGCTTTTCCCTTCTTTCCTCACAAACAGGAATACTTGTCCTGGGCCTGGATGCAGGCAGAGCCCTGAGGAGAGCACGTGGGACATGGTGCAGTGGGCAGGGACAGCCAGCTGCAGAGTTCAGGGGGAAGGGCTTCTGGTGCAGGGCCAGGCATGTCAGTCCCAGCTGGGCCATGTCAGACATGTCCCCAGGCTGGGCTTGGGGAGCAGCTTGTCCAAACAGGGTCAGCCTGGCAAGGGGCTCATTCTTCAGTGGGCCCACACCTCCTAAGGAGACATTCAGCATCAAGATCACCTGGGGAATGCCTAAGTTGCTTCTTCTTTGAACTGAAAAAGAAAAATTACTCCCTTTTATAAAACTGAAAATCATGAGCTGTACCTTGAAATCTTCCTCCTTAAGAGAACTCCAAAGTGACTCCAAGCAGCTGCACAAGGCCTGGAGACTGGAAGACATTGGAAAGAAGACAAAGAGCTCCTGAGGGTTTTCTGTATTTTAATGATCCCCAACGGTGGATTTGGGGCTGAGTCCAGGAGCCCCAGGCACTGAGAGAAGGTTGAAGAAGCTGCTCAAGGAGTCAGAAGCAAAACTCCAAGTCCCTTGGAGCATCACTGGCCCCACTGAGGGCAGGGACTGCCAAAGGCTCCCCAGGGAGTGGTGAGAGCAGATCCTTGAGGCCAGGATTGCAGGAGCCCGAGGCTGTGAGCAGGGAACTGCAATGCTGAGCAAGGCCTGGGCTGGTTGGAGGAAGCAGAAAGGCCAAGGCCTGAGCCCAGGCCTGGGCCAGCAGGGCCTGTCCCTCACAGGTGGCTCGGGGCTATTCCTGGAGCACTGGGATGGGAGAGGCAGCAAGGACAAATGTCATCAAGCTGTGTGACACTCCAGATGCTCATGGAACCAAGGGCCAGTGTGACACAGCGGGGCCTCATGGAAACAAGAGGCCGTGCTGAGCCTGCGCGCCTCTAACACCCCAGAACACTGAAATGCTGAGGGTGAGCAAAGGCTCCTTTACTCGAGTTTGGTGCAGAGTAGAAACCCCAGCCAGATATTCTCAAGAGGTCAAAACGACACAAAAGTGTACTGGAAAAATACAGAAAACCGAGCTCCTTTGGCAAATGATTTCATACAACATCCAATTCAACGTGCATCACTTAGCGTAGCAGGAACATCATTAACTCGGCCCATGTAAGATGGAAACCTTTAGGCATAAAAATGTTAAACTACCCAAAAACATTCCAGTAAAAGAGGATAAGAAGGTTAAAAGAGAAAAAAGAGACAGAAAGACAGAAGATCTCCAGATAGATATGCAGAGAGCTACCAGCTGCTAGGCTTCCAGTGTGGCTGAGACACAGACCCAGGAGATTTCAGGATTCAGACCAGGGCTTGACGTCATGCCCGATTTTTTAAATCCCTAGCGTTTTCTAAGCTCTCCTCTTTTCAGGGACATCTGCTTTCTTACCACGCACTGCTGTGTTTCATTGCCTTTGTGTGGGATTGATTGACGGCTCAGCCAATCAGAGCTGGGTGGGCGCTGCCCCTGCTGTGTGCTTGATTGACGGCTCAGCCAATCAGAGCTGGCTGGGCGGTGACCCTGCTGTGTGATTGATTGACGGCTCAACCAATCAGAGCTGGCTGGGCGCTGCCCCTGCTGTGTGATTGATTGACGGCTCAGCCAATCAGAGCTGGCTGGGCGCTGCCCCTGCTGTGTGATTGATTGACGGCTCAGGCAGTCACAGCTGGGTTTGCTCTGCCCCTGCTGTGTGATTGGCAGATCTGCCAGGCCATGGCTGGGGGCGGGGTTCTGTCCCACCTCATTCCAAGGTCTGTCCCAGCCCCGGCCCCACTCGGGCATTCCGAGCATCCCGACGGGTCTGGGGACATTGATGTCATCCAGCCTCTGACAGCGACCATGGGGACACTGCGGAACCTCATGGAACCAAAGAGACCATTTTGACACTCTGGTGCCTCATGCAATCAGGGGCACCTTTGTGAGACTCAGGACCCCAATGGAACCAAGGGTCAGTGATGAAGCTGTGCGGCCCAGAGAACCAAGGAGCCTTTGTTACACAGCAGGGCCACATGGAGCCCAGGGGCCGTGGTGACTCTGCAGGACCTTAGGGAAGCAAGGGGCCATTGTTTACACTACAGAAGCAGGGAGAATATTGTGACAAGGAGAATATCGGGACACTACAGGGACTCCTGGAATCAAGGAGAACATTGTGACACTGTGAGGCCCCATGGAACCAAGGCAACATGGAACAGGTCTGGCTGGCTGGGCCTCCCCGGGGGCCACCTGGCAAGACTGGCTGATCCTGGAATGTTGAGGACTGCCTCTCATCAGCTCCTGGAGCACTAAGGCTCTGTGCTTTCCTTCCTATGGAAAAGTACCAGCCCCTTTTGCAGGTTCCCACGGCTGAAACTGATATTCCCCCTGAAAAAGCACTACATACAAGGCTTGCTCCCAGCCAAAATCTGCTAGGAGTAACAGCTCTGGGTGGCCACCGTTTCCTGAGGGCTGCCTCTCATCTACCACTCTAAGGGTCGGTGTGAAGTTTCCCTCATTTTTGCCTCATGACCCTCTCAAGAAGACCTCAAGGACCCCCGCCCAGGTTGACTCTGGACAATGGTTTTCTGGCCTGCTTGAGGTGGGTGCTTGCCAAGGGACTCTTTGCAGGTGTGTTGTGCTCACTGGACTGTGCTGTCATGGTACCAGCTGAAGCCTGCATGTACTGCACGACCGCACCTGTCTCTTGGAGCACCACACAATGCTCCATAAATCTCCCCGCCTCTTGGCCACAAGCCACTCGCTTTGGAAAAGGACTACAAAAGAGCGATCCTCTGGAGAAGACCCTGAGTACTCCCCACGGATGACCACCCTTCCATTGGCTGGCCCACCATGACCTTGGTCTCGTCTGTTGGTAGCTACTTCCCCCTTCCCCTCCTTTTCTCTCTCTATACTCCGTTTCCTATATCTCTCCCCTCTAGCGCAACTGAATTGTTTGGCATTCAATAAAAATGCATTGCTGTTGTTGAATAAACTGATTTGTCCCCCGCTATTTACCTGTTTGCACCTCTGAGATCGAACAATCCTCGGCCTGTGTTGGCAGATGGTGACACACCCCCACCCCCCCACCCCCCCCCATCCCCCATGCCCCTGCTTCTCCCAGTTGATTGCTGATCGTGGTGTGACATGGAATGGAACATCCCTTGGGCCAGTCCAGCCCAGCTGTCCCATCCCTGTTCCCTCAGGAACACTTGCCCATCCCAAGTCCATGGGTTGGAGGGGCTTGCAGACACGCCTCGTGGGGCGAGCACTGTGACAAGGACAGGAGAACAGAACAACATTTACACTTACCAAGGGCAGAGAACAGAAGAGCACAGTCTTGGAGAAACGCACAAAGGATGTAGCCGAGGCAAACGGAGCGTGCACAAAACGCAAGGAGAATGTCAGCTCAGCTCTGCAAGGCTGACAAAAGCAGAAGTTATACACAACAATAATATTGCCCTTCCTCAAAAGCGGGGATCAAAGAGCAGTCACCTAAAAAGGACAGTGCATGTTGAAGACACACTCCAAAGAACCATAGAAGGACTTGTGAGAAGGGGTGCAATTATGGCAAATAAATTCCAGGTGGGGTTAACTAATGAATACATCATCAGTGTGAGTGATAAAAGCTCCGATTGCCTGGTGGCCAGTGCACTCGAGGATTGCCCAAGTGACCACCATGGTGTAATAAAGAATACCTGCTCTCAAATCCTCAAAACTGTGTTCAAAAGTTGCTATCCAGCAGATTTCAGTATCAGTGGTGTCCCTGACTCCATTATGCCCCTTGCACACTTTCACGAGGGCCCCTTGGTTCCACGAGGCCCTGCTGGATAACAGTGGACCCTTGGTTCCATTTGGGTCTGTACTGTCAAAATGGCCTCCTTAGTTCTGCACTGCCACAATGCTCTCTCCTTGGTGCCACGAGGCCTTGGTGTGTCACAACAGCCTCTCGGTTCCATGAACTGCCATAGTGTCAGCACGGTCTCTTGCATCTGCAGTATCACGATGGACAATTGGTTACAAGCAGCCCCGCTGTGTCACAACGACTACTTGGTTCATGAGGCCCCACAGTGTCACCATGGCCCCTTGGTTCCCCGAGGCCTCGCTGTAGAACAATGGCCTCTCAGTTCCAGGAGGTTTTGTACTGTCAACAGTGCTCTCCTTGGTTCTACAGTGGCTGCTTGCTTCCATAATTCTTCCTCAGTGTCACAGTGGTCTCCTTGGTTCCATGAGGCTCTGCAATGTCCCAATATCCCATCGTTTCCATGAGCTTCTGTCCCATCAACCATGTCCTTTGCTCCAGTGAGGCCCCGCAACGGCACACCGGACCCTTGGCTCCATGAGGTTCCATAGTGTAACATGGGTGCCTTGATTCCAAGAGGTTCTGCTGGGTCACACTGGACCCTTGGTTCCATGAGGTTCCGTGGTATCGCCATGGTTTCCCTGGATCCGCAGTAGCGCTACGGACCATAGGTTTCATGCAGCTTTGCTGTGCTACAGTGGCTCCTTGGTTCCATCAAGTGCCACTGTGTAACAAGGGAATCTTGGTCCCATGAGGTTCTGGACTGTCACAATGGTGTCCTTGGTTCTGGACTCTAACAACGGACCCTTGGTTCCACGAGGTTCCATTACGTCACAATGCTCTCCTTGGTTCCACAAGGCCTTGCTTTGTCACAATGGACCCTTGGTTCCATGAGCTTCCGTAGTGTAACCATGGTCTCCTGGGATCTGCATTGTCACAATGGACAATTGGTTGCATGGGAGCCTGCTGTGTCACAAGAGAGCCTTAGCTCCATGAGGTTCTGGACTGTCACAGTGGTCTCCCTGCTTCAACGAGGCCCTGGAGTGTCTCGAGGGCTGCTTGGTTCTGTGAGCTTCCACAACGTCCCAATGGTCTCCTTGTTTCTGCAGTGTCATAGTGGACTCTTGGTTCCATGAGGTTCCTAAATGTCACAGGTCTCCTTGGTTCCATGTGGCCCTGCTGTGTCACCACAGCCCCTTGGTTCCAGGAGTTTCTGGGCTGTCAACAGTGGTTCCTTTGTTCCAATCAGGCACCGCTGTGTCACACTGCACCCTGGCTTCCATGAAGTTCTTCAGTGTCACAGTGGCCCCTTGGATCCATGCGGTCCCATAGTGTCACCATGGTCTCCTTGGACCTGCATTGTCATCAGGGACCATTGGTTCCATGTGGCCTGGCTGTGTCACAGTGATGTGGATTCCGTAATTGCCTTCAGTGTCACAATGGAGCCTTGTTTCTGTGAGGCTCTCAACTGTCACAACTGTCTCCTTGGTTCCATCAGCCCCCGCTGTGTCACAAGGGTCCCCTTGGTTCCATGAGCACACCAAAGCTTTGCATAAACATTGAGCAGCACCTGCTTAACACACCTGGGAACATCTGTCTGCATTCAAAAGACAGGTCACAGCTGAGAAAGGCACCAGCAGCTTCCATCTGCAACAGAGATGCAGGGAAAGGACAAGGACAGAGAATTCAGCTGCAAGACTCCGAGAATTCTGCATCCAGACATCATTTCTGGTCCCACTGTCCCTAGTAGAAAGGTGTCATCATTCCAGGTTCCAGGCAGCCTGTACTCAGCATGTGCTTCTACAGTGGGGGTTTGTCGTTTAGGAAAACCTGCTCAGGCTTTTCCCTTCTTTCCTCACAAACAGGAATACTTGTCCTGGGCCTGGATGCAGGCAGAGCCCTGAGGAGAGCACGTGGGACATGGTGCAGTGGGCAGGGACAGCCAGCTGCAGAGTTCAGGGGGAAGGGCTTCTGGTGCAGGGCCAGGCATGTCAGTCCCAGCTGGGCCATGTCAGACATGTCCCCAGGCTGGGCTTGGGGAGCAGCTTGTCCAAACAGGGTCAGCCTGGCAAGGGGCTCATTCTTCAGTGGGCCCACACCTCCTAAGGAGACATTCAGCATCAAGATCACCTGGGGAATGCCTAAGTTGCTTCTTCTTTGAACTGAAAAAGAAAAATTACTCCCTTTTATAAAACTGAAAATCATGAGCTGTACCTTGAAATCTTCCTCCTTAAGAGAACTCCAAAGTGACTCCAAGCAGCTGCACAAGGCCTGGAGACTGGAAGACATTGGAAAGAAGACAAAGAGCTCCTGAGGGTTTTCTGTATTTTAATGATCCCCAACGGTGGATTTGGGGCTGAGTCCAGGAGCCCCAGGCACTGAGAGAAGGTTGAAGAAGCTGCTCAAGGAGTCAGAAGCAAAACTCCAAGTCCCTTGGAGCATCACTGGCCCCACTGAGGGCAGGGACTGCCAAAGGCTCCCCAGGGAGTGGTGAGAGCAGATCCTTGAGGCCAGGATTGCAGGAGCCCGAGGCTGTGAGCAGGGAACTGCAATGCTGAGCAAGGCCTGGGCTGGTTGGAGGAAGCAGAAAGGCCAAGGCCTGAGCCCAGGCCTGGGCCAGCAGGGCCTGTCCCTCACAGGTGGCTCGGGGCTATTCCTGGAGCACTGGGATGGGAGAGGCAGCAAGGACAAATGTCATCAAGCTGTGTGACACTCCAGATGCTCATGGAACCAAGGGCCAGTGTGACACAGCGGGGCCTCATGGAAACAAGAGGCCGTGCTGAGCCTGCGCGCCTGTAACACCCCAGAACACTGAAATGCTGAGGGTGAGCAAAGGCTCCTTTACTCGAGTTTGGTGCAGAGTAGAAACCCCAGCCAGATATTCTCAAGAGGTCAAAACGACACAAAAGTGTACTGGAAAAATACAGAAAACCGAGCTCCTTTGGCAAATGATTTCATACAACATCCAATTCAACGTGCATCACTTAGCGTAGCAGGAACATCATTAACTCGGCCCATGTAAGATGGAAACCTTTAGGCATAAAAATGTTAAACTACCCAAAAACATTCCAGTAAAAGAGGATAAGAAGGTTAAAAGAGAAAAAAGAGACAGAAAGACAGAAGATCTCCAGATAGATATGCAGAGAGCTACCAGCTGCTAGGCTTCCAGTGTGGCTGAGACACAGACCCAGGAGATTTCAGGATTCAGACCAGGGCTTGACGTCATGCCCGATTTTTTAAATCCCTAGCGTTTTCTAAGCTCTCCTCTTTTCAGGGACATCTGCTTTCTTACCACGCACTGCTGTGTTTCATTGCCTTTGTGTGGGATTGATTGACGGCTCAGCCAATCAGAGCTGGGTGGGCGCTGCCCCTGCTGTGTGCTTGATTGACGGCTCAGCCAATCAGAGCTGGCTGGGCGGTGACCCTGCTGTGTGATTGATTGACGGCTCAACCAATCAGAGCTGGCTGGGCGCTGCCCCTGCTGTGTGATTGATTGACGGCTCAGCCAATCAGAGCTGGCTGGGCGCTGCCCCTGCTGTGTGATTGATTGACGGCTCAGGCAGTCACAGCTGGGTTTGCTCTGCCCCTGCTGTGTGATTGGCAGATCTGCCAGGCCATGGCTGGGGGCGGGGTTCTGTCCCACCTCATTCCAAGGTCTGTCCCAGCCCCGGCCCCACTCGGGCATTCCGAGCATCCCGACGGGTCTGGGGACATTGATGTCATCCAGCCTCTGACAGCGACCATGGGGACACTGCGGAACCTCATGGAACCAAAGAGACCATTTTGACACTCTGGTGCCTCATGCAATCAGGGGCACCTTTGTGAGACTCAGGACCCCAATGGAACCAAGGGTCAGTGATGAAGCTGTGCGGCCCAGAGAACCAAGGAGCCTTTGTTACACAGCAGGGCCACATGGAGCCCAGGGGCCGTGGTGACTCTGCAGGACCTTAGGGAAGCAAGGGGCCATTGTTTACACTACAGAAGCAGGGAGAATATTGTGACAAGGAGAATATCGGGACACTACAGGGACTCCTGGAATCAAGGAGAACATTGTGACACTGTGAGGCCCCATGGAACCAAGGCAACATGGAACAGGTCTGGCTGGCTGGGCCTCCCCGGGGGCCACCTGGCAAGACTGGCTGATCCTGGAATGTTGAGGACTGCCTCTCATCAGCTCCTGGAGCACTAAGGCTCTGTGCTTTCCTTCCTATGGAAAAGTACCAGCCCCTTTTGCAGGTTCCCACGGCTGAAACTGATATTCCCCCTGAAAAAGCACTACATACAAGGCTTGCTCCCAGCCAAAATCTGCTAGGAGTAACAGCTCTGGGTGGCCACCGTTTCCTGAGGGCTGCCTCTCATCTACCACTCTAAGGGTCGGTGTGAAGTTTCCCTCATTTTTGCCTCATGACCCTCTCAAGAAGACCTCAAGGACCCCCGCCCAGGTTGACTCTGGACAATGGTTTTCTGGCCTGCTTGAGGTGGGTGCTTGCCAAGGGACTCTTTGCAGGTGTGTTGTGCTCACTGGACTGTGCTGTCATGGTACCAGCTGAAGCCTGCATGTACTGCACGACCGCACCTGTCTCTTGGAGCACCACACAATGCTCCATAAATCTCCCCGCCTCTTGGCCACAAGCCACTCGCTTTGGAAAAGGACTACAAAAGAGCGATCCTCTGGAGAAGACCCTGAGTACTCCCCACGGATGACCACCCTTCCATTGGCTGGCCCACCATGACCTTGGTCTCGTCTGTTGGTAGCTACTTCCCCCTTCCCCTCCTTTTCTCTCTCTATACTCCGTTTCCTATATCTCTCCCCTCTAGCGCAACTGAATTGTTTGGCATTCAATAAAAATGCATTGCTGTTGTTGAATAAACTGATTTGTCCCCCGCTATTTACCTGTTTGCACCTCTGAGATCGAACAATCCTCGGCCTGTGTTGGCAGATGGTGACACACCCCCACCCCCCCCCCCCATCCCCCATGCCCCTGCTTCTCCCAGTTGATTGCTGATCGTGGTGTGACATGGAATGGAACATCCCTTGGGCCAGTCCAGCCCAGCTGTCCCATCCCTGTTCCCTCAGGAACACTTGCCCATCCCAAGTCCATGGGTTGGAGGGGCTTGCAGACACGCCTCGTGGGGCGAGCACTGTGACAAGGACAGGAGAACAGAACAACATTTACACTTACCAAGGGCAGAGAACAGAAGAGCACAGTCTTGGAGAAACGCACAAAGGATGTAGCCGAGGCAAACGGAGCGTGCACAAAACGCAAGGAGAATGTCAGCTCAGCTCTGCAAGGCTGACAAAAGCAGAAGTTATACACAACAATAATATTGCCCTTCCTCAAAAGCGGGGATCAAAGAGCAGTCACCTAAAAAGGACAGTGCATGTTGAAGACACACTCCAAAGAACCATAGAAGGACTTGTGAGAAGGGGTGCAATTATGGCAAATAAATTCCAGGTGGGGTTAACTAATGAATACATCATCAGTGTGAGTGATAAAAGCTCCGATTGCCTGGTGGCCAGTGCACTCGAGTAGATGAAGGATTGCCCAAGTGACCACCATGGTGTAATAAAGAATACCTGCTCTCAAATCCTCAAAACTGTGTTCAAAAGTTGCTATCCAGCAGATTTCAGTATCAGTGGTGTCCCTGACTCCATTATGCCCCTTGCACACTTTCACGAGGGCCCCTTGGTTCCACGAGGCCCTGCTGGATAACAGTGGACCCTTGGTTCCATTTGGGTCTGTACTGTCAAAATGGCCTCCTTAGTTCTGCACTGCCACAATGCTCTCTCCTTGGTGCCACGAGGCCTTGGTGTGTCACAACAGCCTCTCGGTTCCATGAACTGCCATAGTGTCAGCACGGTCTCTTGCATCTGCAGTATCACGATGGACAATTGGTTACAAGCAGCCCCGCTGTGTCACAACGACTACTTGGTTCATGAGGCCCCACAGTGTCACCATGGCCCCTTGGTTCCCCGAGGCCTCGCTGTAGAACAATGGCCTCTCAGTTCCAGGAGGTTTTGTACTGTCAACAGTGCTCTCCTTGGTTCTACAGTGGCTGCTTGCTTCCATAATTCTTCCTCAGTGTCACAGTGGTCTCCTTGGTTCCATGAGGCTCTGCAATGTCCCAATATCCCATCGTTTCCATGAGCTTCTGTCCCATCAACCATGTCCTTTGCTCCAGTGAGGCCCCGCAACGGCACACCGGACCCTTGGCTCCATGAGGTTCCATAGTGTAACATGGGTGCCTTGATTCCAAGAGGTTCTGCTGGGTCACACTGGACCCTTGGTTCCATGAGGTTCCGTGGTATCGCCATGGTTTCCCTGGATCCGCAGTAGCGCTACGGACCATAGGTTTCATGCAGCTTTGCTGTGCTACAGTGGCTCCTTGGTTCCATCAAGTGCCACTGTGTAACAAGGGAATCTTGGTCCCATGAGGTTCTGGACTGTCACAATGGTGTCCTTGGTTCTGGACTCTAACAACGGACCCTTGGTTCCACGAGGTTCCATTACGTCACAATGCTCTCCTTGGTTCCACAAGGCCTTGCTTTGTCACAATGGACCCTTGGTTCCATGAGCTTCCGTAGTGTAACCATGGTCTCCTGGGATCTGCATTGTCACAATGGACAATTGGTTGCATGGGAGCCTGCTGTGTCACAAGAGAGCCTTAGCTCCATGAGGTTCTGGACTGTCACAGTGGTCTCCCTGCTTCAACGAGGCCCTGGAGTGTCTCGAGGGCTGCTTGGTTCTGTGAGCTTCCACAACGTCCCAATGGTCTCCTTGTTTCTGCAGTGTCATAGTGGACTCTTGGTTCCATGAGGTTCCTAAATGTCACAGGTCTCCTTGGTTCCATGTGGCCCTGCTGTGTCACCACAGCCCCTTGGTTCCAGGAGTTTCTGGGCTGTCAACAGTGGTTCCTTTGTTCCAATCAGGCACCGCTGTGTCACACTGCACCCTGGCTTCCATGAAGTTCTTCAGTGTCACAGTGGCCCCTTGGATCCATGCGGTCCCATAGTGTCACCATGGTCTCCTCGGACCTGCATTGTCATCAGGGACCATTGGTTCCATGTGGCCTGGCTGTGTCACAGTGATGTGGATTCCGTAATTGCCTTCAGTGTCACAATGGAGCCTTGTTTCTGTGAGGCTCTCAACTGTCACAACTGTCTCCTTGGTTCCATCAGCCCCCGCTGTGTCACAAGGGTCCCCTTGGTTCCATGAGCACACCAAAGCTTTGCATAAACATTGAGCAGCACCTGCTTAACACACCTGGGAACATCTGTCTGCATTCAAAAGACAGGTCACAGCTGAGAAAGGCACCAGCAGCTTCCATCTGCAACAGAGATGCAGGGAAAGGACAAGGACAGAGAATTCAGCTGCAAGACTCCGAGAATTCTGCATCCAGACATCATTTCTGGTCCCACTGTCCCTAGTAGAAAGGTGTCATCATTCCAGGTTCCAGGCAGCCTGTACTCAGCATGTGCTTCTACAGTGGGGGTTTGTCGTTTAGGAAAACCTGCTCAGGCTTTTCCCTTCTTTCCTCACAAACAGGAATACTTGTCCTGGGCCTGGATGCAGGCAGAGCCCTGAGGAGAGCACGTGGGACATGGTGCAGTGGGCAGGGACAGCCAGCTGCAGAGTTCAGGGGGAAGGGCTTCTGGTGCAGGGCCAGGCATGTCAGTCCCAGCTGGGCCATGTCAGACATGTCCCCAGGCTGGGCTTGGGGAGCAGCTTGTCCAAACAGGGTCAGCCTGGCAAGGGGCTCATTCTTCAGTGGGCCCACACCTCCTAAGGAGACATTCAGCATCAAGATCACCTGGGGAATGCCTAAGTTGCTTCTTCTTTGAACTGAAAAAGAAAAATTACTCCCTTTTATAAAACTGAAAATCATGAGCTGTACCTTGAAATCTTCCTCCTTAAGAGAACTCCAAAGTGACTCCAAGCAGCTGCACAAGGCCTGGAGACTGGAAGACATTGGAAAGAAGACAAAGAGCTCCTGAGGGTTTTCTGTATTTTAATGATCCCCAACGGTGGATTTGGGGCTGAGTCCAGGAGCCCCAGGCACTGAGAGAAGGTTGAAGAAGCTGCTCAAGGAGTCAGAAGCAAAACTCCAAGTCCCTTGGAGCATCACTGGCCCCACTGAGGGCAGGGACTGCCAAAGGCTCCCCAGGGAGTGGTGAGAGCAGATCCTTGAGGCCAGGATTGCAGGAGCCCGAGGCTGTGAGCAGGGAACTGCAATGCTGAGCAAGGCCTGGGCTGGTTGGAGGAAGCAGAAAGGCCAAGGCCTGAGCCCAGGCCTGGGCCAGCAGGGCCTGTCCCTCACAGGTGGCTCGGGGCTGTTCCTGGAGCACTGGGATGGGAGAGGCAGCAAGGACAAATGTCATCAAGCTGTGTGACACTCCAGATGCTCATGGAACCAAGGGCCAGTGTGACACAGCGGGGCCTCATGGAAACAAGAGGCCGTGCTGAGCCTGCGCGCCTGTAACACCCCAGAACACTGAAATGCTGAGGGTGAGCAAAGGCTCCTTTACTCGAGTTTGGTGCAGAGTAGAAACCCCAGCCAGATATTCTCAAGAGGTCAAAACGACACAAAAGTGTACTGGAAAAATACAGAAAACCGAGCTCCTTTGGCAAATGATTTCATACAACATCCAATTCAACGTGCATCACTTAGCGTAGCAGGAACATCATTAACTCGGCCCATGTAAGATGGAAACCTTTAGGCATAAAAATGTTAAACTACCCAAAAACATTCCAGTAAAAGAGGATAAGAAGGTTAAAAGAGAAAAAAGAGACAGAAAGACAGAAGATCTCCAGATAGATATGCAGAGAGCTACCAGCTGCTAGGCTTCCAGTGTGGCTGAGACACAGACCCAGGAGATTTCAGGATTCAGACCAGGGCTTGACGTCATGCCCGATTTTTTAAATCCCTAGCGTTTTCTAAGCTCTCCTCTTTTCAGGGACATCTGCTTTCTTACCACGCACTGCTGTGTTTCATTGCCTTTGTGTGGGATTGATTGACGGCTCAGCCAATCAGAGCTGGGTGGGCGCTGCCCCTGCTGTGTGCTTGATTGACGGCTCAGCCAATCAGAGCTGGCTGGGCGGTGACCCTGCTGTGTGATTGATTGACGGCTCAACCAATCAGAGCTGGCTGGGCGCTGCCCCTGCTGTGTGATTGATTGACGGCTCAGCCAATCAGAGCTGGCTGGGCGCTGCCCCTGCTGTGTGATTGATTGACGGCTCAGGCAGTCACAGCTGGGTTTGCTCTGCCCCTGCTGTGTGATTGGCAGATCTGCCAGGCCATGGCTGGGGACGGGGTTCTGTCCCACCTCATTCCAAGGTCTGTCCCAGCCCCGGCCCCACTCGGGCATTCCGAGCATCCCGACGGGTCTGGGGACATTGATGTCATCCAGCCTCTGACAGCGACCATGGGGACACTGCGGAACCTCATGGAACCAAAGAGACCATTTTGACACTCTGGTGCCTCATGCAATCAGGGGCACCTTTGTGAGACTCAGGACCCCAATGGAACCAAGGGTCAGTGATGAAGCTGTGCGGCCCAGAGAACCAAGGAGCCTTTGTTACACAGCAGGGCCACATGGAGCCCAGGGGCCGTGGTGACTCTGCAGGACCTTAGGGAAGCAAGGGGCCATTGTTTACACTACAGAAGCAGGGAGAATATTGTGACAAGGAGAATATCGGGACACTACAGGGACTCCTGGAATCAAGGAGAACATTGTGACACTGTGAGGCCCCATGGAACCAAGGCAACATGGAACAGGTCTGGCTGGCTGGGCCTCCCCGGGGGCCACCTGGCAAGACTGGCTGATCCTGGAATGTTGAGGACTGCCTCTCATCAGCTCCTGGAGCACTAAGGCTCTGTGCTTTCCTTCCTATGGAAAAGTACCAGCCCCTTTTGCAGGTTCCCACGGCTGAAACTGATATTCCCCCTGAAAAAGCACTACATACAAGGCTTGCTCCCAGCCAAAATCTGCTAGGAGTAACAGCTCTGGGTGGCCACCGTTTCCTGAGGGCTGCCTCTCATCTACCACTCTAAGGGTCGGTGTGAAGTTTCCCTCATTTTTGCCTCATGACCCTCTCAAGAAGACCTCAAGGACCCCCGCCCAGGTTGACTCTGGACAATGGTTTTCTGGCCTGCTTGAGGTGGGTGCTTGCCAAGGGACTCTTTGCAGGTGTGTTGTGCTCACTGGACTGTGCTGTCATGGTACCAGCTGAAGCCTGCATGTACTGCACGACCGCACCTGTCTCTTGGAGCACCACACAATGCTCCATAAATCTCCCCGCCTCTTGGCCACAAGCCACTCGCTTTGGAAAAGGACTACAAAAGAGCGATCCTCTGGAGAAGACCCTGAGTACTCCCCACGGATGACCACCCTTCCATTGGCTGGCCCACCATGACCTTGGTCTCGTCTGTTGGTAGCTACTTCCCCCTTCCCCTCCTTTTCTCTCTCTATACTCCGTTTCCTATATCTCTCCCCTCTAGCGCAACTGAATTGTTTGGCATTCAATAAAAATGCATTGCTGTTGTTGAATAAACTGATTTGTCCCCCGCTATTTACCTGTTTGCACCTCTGAGATCGAACAATCCTCGGCCTGTGTTGGCAGATGGTGACACACCCCCACCCCCCCCCCCCCCATCCCCCATGCCCCTGCTTCTCCCAGTTGATTGCTGATCGTGGTGTGACATGGAATGGAACATCCCTTGGGCCAGTCCAGCCCAGCTGTCCCATCCCTGTTCCCTCAGGAACACTTGCCCATCCCAAGTCCATGGGTTGGAGGGGCTTGCAGACACGCCTCGTGGGGCGAGCACTGTGACAAGGACAGGAGAACAGAACAACATTTACACTTACCAAGGGCAGAGAACAGAAGAGCACAGTCTTGGAGAAACGCACAAAGGATGTAGCCGAGGCAAACGGAGCGTGCACAAAACGCAAGGAGAATGTCAGCTCAGCTCTGCAAGGCTGACAAAAGCAGAAGTTATACACAACAATAATATTGCCCTTCCTCAAAAGCGGGGATCAAAGAGCAGTCACCTAAAAAGGACAGTGCATGTTGAAGACACACTCCAAAGAACCATAGAAGGACTTGTGAGAAGGGGTGCAATTATGGCAAATAAATTCCAGGTGGGGTTAACTAATGAATACATCATCAGTGTGAGTGATAAAAGCTCCGATTGCCTGGTGGCCAGTGCACTCGAGGATTGCCCAAGTGACCACCATGGTGTAATAAAGAATACCTGCTCTCAAATCCTCAAAACTGTGTTCAAAAGTTGCTATCCAGCAGATTTCAGTATCAGTGGTGTCCCTGACTCCATTATGCCCCTTGCACACTTTCACGAGGGCCCCTTGGTTCCACGAGGCCCTGCTGGATAACAGTGGACCCTTGGTTCCATTTGGGTCTGTACTGTCAAAATGGCCTCCTTAGTTCTGCACTGCCACAATGCTCTCTCCTTGGTGCCACGAGGCCTTGGTGTGTCACAACAGCCTCTCGGTTCCATGAACTGCCATAGTGTCAGCACGGTCTCTTGCATCTGCAGTATCACGATGGACAATTGGTTACAAGCAGCCCCGCTGTGTCACAACGACTACTTGGTTCATGAGGCCCCACAGTGTCACCATGGCCCCTTGGTTCCCCGAGGCCTCGCTGTAGAACAATGGCCTCTCAGTTCCAGGAGGTTTTGTACTGTCAACAGTGCTCTCCTTGGTTCTACAGTGGCTGCTTGCTTCCATAATTCTTCCTCAGTGTCACAGTGGTCTCCTTGGTTCCATGAGGCTCTGCAATGTCCCAATATCCCATCGTTTCCATGAGCTTCTGTCCCATCAACCATGTCCTTTGCTCCAGTGAGGCCCCGCAACGGCACACCGGACCCTTGGCTCCATGAGGTTCCATAGTGTAACATGGGTGCCTTGATTCCAAGAGGTTCTGCTGGGTCACACTGGACCCTTGGTTCCATGAGGTTCCGTGGTATCGCCATGGTTTCCCTGGATCCGCAGTAGCGCTACGGACCATAGGTTTCATGCAGCTTTGCTGTGCTACAGTGGCTCCTTGGTTCCATCAAGTGCCACTGTGTAACAAGGGAATCTTGGTCCCATGAGGTTCTGGACTGTCACAATGGTGTCCTTGGTTCTGGACTCTAACAACGGACCCTTGGTTCCACGAGGTTCCATTACGTCACAATGCTCTCCTTGGTTCCACAAGGCCTTGCTTTGTCACAATGGACCCTTGGTTCCATGAGCTTCCGTAGTGTAACCATGGTCTCCTGGGATCTGCATTGTCACAATGGACAATTGGTTGCATGGGAGCCTGCTGTGTCACAAGAGAGCCTTAGCTCCATGAGGTTCTGGACTGTCACAGTGGTCTCCCTGCTTCAACGAGGCCCTGGAGTGTCTCGAGGGCTGCTTGGTTCTGTGAGCTTCCACAACGTCCCAATGGTCTCCTTGTTTCTGCAGTGTCATAGTGGACTCTTGGTTCCATTAGGTTCCTAAATGTCACAGGTCTCCTTGGTTCCATGTGGCCCTGCTGTGTCACCACAGCCCCTTGGTTCCAGGAGTTTCTGGGCTGTCAACAGTGGTTCCTTTGTTCCAATCAGGCACCGCTGTGTCACACTGCACCCTGGCTTCCATGAAGTTCTTCAGTGTCACAGTGGCCCCTTGGATCCATGCGGTCCCATAGTGTCACCATGGTCTCCTTGGACCTGCATTGTCATCAGGGACCATTGGTTCCATGTGGCCTGGCTGTGTCACAGTGATGTGGATTCCGTAATTGCCTTCAGTGTCACAATGGAGCCTTGTTTCTGTGAGGCTCTCAACTGTCACAACTGTCTCCTTGGTTCCATCAGCCCCCGCTGTGTCACAAGGGTCCCCTTGGTTCCATGAGCACACCAAAGCTTTGCATAAACATTGAGCAGCACCTGCTTAACACACCTGGGAACATCTGTCTGCATTCAAAAGACAGGTCACAGCTGAGAAAGGCACCAGCAGCTTCCATCTGCAACAGAGATGCAGGGAAAGGACAAGGACAGAGAATTCAGCTGCAAGACTCCGAGAATTCTGCATCCAGACATCATTTCTGGTCCCACTGTCCCTAGTAGAAAGGTGTCATCATTCCAGGTTCCAGGCAGCCTGTACTCAGCATGTGCTTCTACAGTGGGGGTTTGTCGTTTAGGAAAACCTGCTCAGGCTTTTCCCTTCTTTCCTCACAAACAGGAATACTTGTCCTGGGCCTGGATGCAGGCAGAGCCCTGAGGAGAGCACGTGGGACATGGTGCAGTGGGCAGGGACAGCCAGCTGCAGAGTTCAGGGGGAAGGGCTTCTGGTGCAGGGCCAGGCATGTCAGTCCCAGCTGGGCCATGTCAGACATGTCCCCAGGCTGGGCTTGGGGAGCAGCTTGTCCAAACAGGGTCAGCCTGGCAAGGGGCTCATTCTTCAGTGGGCCCACACCTCCTAAGGAGACATTCAGCATCAAGATCACCTGGGGAATGCCTAAGTTGCTTCTTCTTTGAACTGAAAAAGAAAAATTACTCCCTTTTATAAAACTGAAAATCATGAGCTGTACCTTGAAATCTTCCTCCTTAAGAGAACTCCAAAGTGACTCCAAGCAGCTGCACAAGGCCTGGAGACTGGAAGACATTGGAAAGAAGACAAAGAGCTCCTGAGGGTTTTCTGTATTTTAATGATCCCCAACGGTGGATTTGGGGCTGAGTCCAGGAGCCCCAGGCACTGAGAGAAGGTTGAAGAAGCTGCTCAAGGAGTCAGAAGCAAAACTCCAAGTCCCTTGGAGCATCACTGGCCCCACTGAGGGCAGGGACTGCCAAAGGCTCCCCAGGGAGTGGTGAGAGCAGATCCTTGAGGCCAGGATTGCAGGAGCCCGAGGCTGTGAGCAGGGAACTGCAATGCTGAGCAAGGCCTGGGCTGGTTGGAGGAAGCAGAAAGGCCAAGGCCTGAGCCCAGGCCTGGGCCAGCAGGGCCTGTCCCTCACAGGTGGCTCGGGGCTATTCCTGGAGCACTGGGATGGGAGAGGCAGCAAGGACAAATGTCATCAAGCTGTGTGACACTCCAGATGCTCATGGAACCAAGGGCCAGTGTGACACAGCGGGGCCTCATGGAAACAAGAGGCCGTGCTGAGCCTGCGCGCCTGTAACACCCCAGAACACTGAAATGCTGAGGGTGAGCAAAGGCTCCTTTACTCGAGTTTGGTGCAGAGTAGAAACCCCAGCCAGATATTCTCAAGAGGTCAAAACGACACAAAAGTGTACTGGAAAAATACAGAAAACCGAGCTCCTTTGGCAAATGATTTCATACAACATCCAATTCAACGTGCATCACTTAGCGTAGCAGGAACATCATTAACTCGGCCCATGTAAGATGGAAACCTTTAGGCATAAAAATGTTAAACTACCCAAAAACATTCCAGTAAAAGAGGATAAGAAGGTTAAAAGAGAAAAAAGAGACAGAAAGACAGAAGATCTCCAGATAGATATGCAGAGAGCTACCAGCTGCTAGGCTTCCAGTGTGGCTGAGACACAGACCCAGGAGATTTCAGGATTCAGACCAGGGCTTGACGTCATGCCCGATTTTTTAAATCCCTAGCGTTTTCTAAGCTCTCCTCTTTTCAGGGACATCTGCTTTCTTACCACGCACTGCTGTGTTTCATTGCCTTTGTGTGGGATTGATTGACGGCTCAGCCAATCAGAGCTGGGTGGGCGCTGCCCCTGCTGTGTGCTTGATTGACGGCTCAGCCAATCAGAGCTGGCTGGGCGGTGACCCTGCTGTGTGATTGATTGACGGCTCAACCAATCAGAGCTGGCTGGGCGCTGCCCCTGCTGTGTGATTGATTGACGGCTCAGCCAATCAGAGCTGGCTGGGCGCTGCCCCTGCTGTGTGATTGATTGACGGCTCAGGCAGTCACAGCTGGGTTTGCTCTGCCCCTGCTGTGTGATTGGCAGATCTGCCAGGCCATGGCTGGGGACGGGGTTCTGTCCCACCTCATTCCAAGGTCTGTCCCAGCCCCGGCCCCACTCGGGCATTCCGAGCATCCCGACGGGTCTGGGGACATTGATGTCATCCAGCCTCTGACAGCGACCATGGGGACACTGCGGAACCTCATGGAACCAAAGAGACCATTTTGACACTCTGGTGCCTCATGCAATCAGGGGCACCTTTGTGAGACTCAGGACCCCAATGGAACCAAGGGTCAGTGATGAAGCTGTGCGGCCCAGAGAACCAAGGAGCCTTTGTTACACAGCAGGGCCACATGGAGCCCAGGGGCCGTGGTGACTCTGCAGGACCTTAGGGAAGCAAGGGGCCATTGTTTACACTACAGAAGCAGGGAGAATATTGTGACAAGGAGAATATCGGGACACTACAGGGACTCCTGGAATCAAGGAGAACATTGTGACACTGTGAGGCCCCATGGAACCAAGGCAACATGGAACAGGTCTGGCTGGCTGGGCCTCCCCGGGGGCCACCTGGCAAGACTGGCTGATCCTGGAATGTTGAGGACTGCCTCTCATCAGCTCCTGGAGCACTAAGGCTCTGTGCTTTCCTTCCTATGGAAAAGTACCAGCCCCTTTTGCAGGTTCCCACGGCTGAAACTGATATTCCCCCTGAAAAAGCACTACATACAAGGCTTGCTCCCAGCCAAAATCTGCTAGGAGTAACAGCTCTGGGTGGCCACCGTTTCCTGAGGGCTGCCTCTCATCTACCACTCTAAGGGTCGGTGTGAAGTTTCCCTCATTTTTGCCTCATGACCCTCTCAAGAAGACCTCAAGGACCCCCGCCCAGGTTGACTCTGGACAATGGTTTTCTGGCCTGCTTGAGGTGGGTGCTTGCCAAGGGACTCTTTGCAGGTGTGTTGTGCTCACTGGACTGTGCTGTCATGGTACCAGCTGAAGCCTGCATGTACTGCACGACCGCACCTGTCTCTTGGAGCACCACACAATGCTCCATAAATCTCCCCGCCTCTTGGCCACAAGCCACTCGCTTTGGAAAAGGACTACAAAAGAGCGATCCTCTGGAGAAGACCCTGAGTACTCCCCACGGATGACCACCCTTCCATTGGCTGGCCCACCATGACCTTGGTCTCGTCTGTTGGTAGCTACTTCCCCCTTCCCCTCCTTTTCTCTCTCTATACTCCGTTTCCTATATCTCTCCCCTCTAGCGCAACTGAATTGTTTGGCATTCAATAAAAATGCATTGCTGTTGTTGAATAAACTGATTTGTCCCCCGCTATTTACCTGTTTGCACCTCTGAGATCGAACAATCCTCGGCCTGTGTTGGCAGATGGTGACACACCCCCACCCCCCCCCCCCCATCCCCCATGCCCCTGCTTCTCCCAGTTGATTGCTGATCGTGGTGTGACATGGAATGGAACATCCCTTGGGCCAGTCCAGCCCAGCTGTCCCATCCCTGTTCCCTCAGGAACACTTGCCCATCCCAAGTCCATGGGTTGGAGGGGCTTGCAGACACGCCTCGTGGGGCGAGCACTGTGACAAGGACAGGAGAACAGAACAACATTTACACTTACCAAGGGCAGAACAGAAGAGCACAGTCTTGGAGAAACGCACAAAGGATGTAGCCGAGGCAAACGGAGCGTGCACAAAACGCAAGGAGAATGTCAGCTCAGCTCTGCAAGGCTGACAAAAGCAGAAGTTATACACAACAATAATATTGCCCTTCCTCAAAAGCGGGGATCAAAGAGCAGTCACCTAAAAAGGACAGTGCATGTTGAAGACACACTCCAAAGAACCATAGAAGGACTTGTGAGAAGGGGTGCAATTATGGCAAATAAATTCCAGGTGGGGTTAACTAATGAATACATCATCAGTGTGAGTGATAAAAGCTCCGATTGCCTGGTGGCCAGTGCACTCGAGTAGATGAAGGATTGCCCAAGTGACCACCATGGTGTAATAAAGAATACCTGCTCTCAAATCCTCAAAACTGTGTTCAAAAGTTGCTATCCAGCAGATTTCAGTATCAGTGGTGTCCCTGACTCCATTATGCCCCTTGCACACTTTCACGAGGGCCCCTTGGTTCCACGAGGCCCTGCTGGATAACAGTGGACCCTTGGTTCCATTTGGGTCTGTACTGTCAAAATGGCCTCCTTAGTTCTGCACTGCCACAATGCTCTCTCCTTGGTGCCACGAGGCCTTGGTGTGTCACAACAGCCTCTCGGTTCCATGAACTGCCATAGTGTCAGCACGGTCTCTTGCATCTGCAGTATCACGATGGACAATTGGTTACAAGCAGCCCCGCTGTGTCACAACGACTACTTGGTTCATGAGGCCCCACAGTGTCACCATGGCCCCTTGGTTCCCCGAGGCCTCGCTGTAGAACAATGGCCTCTCAGTTCCAGGAGGTTTTGTACTGTCAACAGTGCTCTCCTTGGTTCTACAGTGGCTGCTTGCTTCCATAATTCTTCCTCAGTGTCACAGTGGTCTCCTTGGTTCCATGAGGCTCTGCAATGTCCCAATATCCCATCGTTTCCATGAGCTTCTGTCCCATCAACCATGTCCTTTGCTCCAGTGAGGCCCCGCAACGGCACACCGGACCCTTGGCTCCATGAGGTTCCATAGTGTAACATGGGTGCCTTGATTCCAAGAGGTTCTGCTGGGTCACACTGGACCCTTGGTTCCATGAGGTTCCGTGGTATCGCCATGGTTTCCCTGGATCCGCAGTAGCGCTACGGACCATAGGTTTCATGCAGCTTTGCTGTGCTACAGTGGCTCCTTGGTTCCATCAAGTGCCACTGTGTAACAAGGGAATCTTGGTCCCATGAGGTTCTGGACTGTCACAATGGTGTCCTTGGTTCTGGACTCTAACAACGGACCCTTGGTTCCACGAGGTTCCATTACGTCACAATGCTCTCCTTGGTTCCACAAGGCCTTGCTTTGTCACAATGGACCCTTGGTTCCATGAGCTTCCGTAGTGTAACCATGGTCTCCTGGGATCTGCATTGTCACAATGGACAATTGGTTGCATGGGAGCCTGCTGTGTCACAAGAGAGCCTTAGCTCCATGAGGTTCTGGACTGTCACAGTGGTCTCCCTGCTTCAACGAGGCCCTGGAGTGTCTCGAGGGCTGCTTGGTTCTGTGAGCTTCCACAACGTCCCAATGGTCTCCTTGTTTCTGCAGTGTCATAGTGGACTCTTGGTTCCATGAGGTTCCTAAATGTCACAGGTCTCCTTGGTTCCATGTGGCCCTGCTGTGTCACCACAGCCCCTTGGTTCCAGGAGTTTCTGGGCTGTCAACAGTGGTTCCTTTGTTCCAATCAGGCACCGCTGTGTCACACTGCACCCTGGCTTCCATGAAGTTCTTCAGTGTCACAGTGGCCCCTTGGATCCATGCGGTCCCATAGTGTCACCATGGTCTCCTTGGACCTGCATTGTCATCAGGGACCATTGGTTCCATGTGGCCTGGCTGTGTCACAGTGATGTGGATTCCGTAATTGCCTTCAGTGTCACAATGGAGCCTTGTTTCTGTGAGGCTCTCAACTGTCACAACTGTCTCCTTGGTTCCATCAGCCCCCGCTGTGTCACAAGGGTCCCCTTGGTTCCATGAGCACACCAAAGCTTTGCATAAACATTGAGCAGCACCTGCTTAACACACCTGGGAACATCTGTCTGCATTCAAAAGACAGGTCACAGCTGAGAAAGGCACCAGCAGCTTCCATCTGCAACAGAGATGCAGGGAAAGGACAAGGACAGAGAATTCAGCTGCAAGACTCCGAGAATTCTGCATCCAGACATCATTTCTGGTCCCACTGTCCCTAGTAGAAAGGTGTCATCATTCCAGGTTCCAGGCAGCCTGTACTCAGCATGTGCTTCTACAGTGGGGGTTTGTCGTTTAGGAAAACCTGCTCAGGCTTTTCCCTTCTTTCCTCACAAACAGGAATACTTGTCCTGGGCCTGGATGCAGGCAGAGCCCTGAGGAGAGCACGTGGGACATGGTGCAGTGGGCAGGGACAGCCAGCTGCAGAGTTCAGGGGGAAGGGCTTCTGGTGCAGGGCCAGGCATGTCAGTCCCAGCTGGGCCATGTCAGACATGTCCCCAGGCTGGGCTTGGGGAGCAGCTTGTCCAAACAGGGTCAGCCTGGCAAGGGGCTCATTCTTCAGTGGGCCCACACCTCCTAAGGAGACATTCAGCATCAAGATCACCTGGGGAATGCCTAAGTTGCTTCTTCTTTGAACTGAAAAAGAAAAATTACTCCCTTTTATAAAACTGAAAATCATGAGCTGTACCTTGAAATCTTCCTCCTTAAGAGAACTCCAAAGTGACTCCAAGCAGCTGCACAAGGCCTGGAGACTGGAAGACATTGGAAAGAAGACAAAGAGCTCCTGAGGGTTTTCTGTATTTTAATGATCCCCAACGGTGGATTTGGGGCTGAGTCCAGGAGCCCCAGGCACTGAGAGAAGGTTGAAGAAGCTGCTCAAGGAGTCAGAAGCAAAACTCCAAGTCCCTTGGAGCATCACTGGCCCCACTGAGGGCAGGGACTGCCAAAGGCTCCCCAGGGAGTGGTGAGAGCAGATCCTTGAGGCCAGGATTGCAGGAGCCCGAGGCTGTGAGCAGGGAACTGCAATGCTGAGCAAGGCCTGGGCTGGTTGGAGGAAGCAGAAAGGCCAAGGCCTGAGCCCAGGCCTGGGCCAGCAGGGCCTGTCCCTCACAGGTGGCTCGGGGCTGTTCCTGGAGCACTGGGATGGGAGAGGCAGCAAGGACAAATGTCATCAAGCTGTGTGACACTCCAGATGCTCATGGAACCAAGGGCCAGTGTGACACAGCGGGGCCTCATGGAAACAAGAGGCCGTGCTGAGCCTGCGCGCCTGTAACACCCCAGAACACTGAAATGCTGAGGGTGAGCAAAGGCTCCTTTACTCGAGTTTGGTGCAGAGTAGAAACCCCAGCCAGATATTCTCAAGAGGTCAAAACGACACAAAAGTGTACTGGAAAAATACAGAAAACCGAGCTCCTTTGGCAAATGATTTCATACAACATCCAATTCAACGTGCATCACTTAGCGTAGCAGGAACATCATTAACTCGGCCCATGTAAGATGGAAACCTTTAGGCATAAAAATGTTAAACTACCCAAAAACATTCCAGTAAAAGAGGATAAGAAGGTTAAAAGAGAAAAAAGAGACAGAAAGACAGAAGATCTCCAGATAGATATGCAGAGAGCTACCAGCTGCTAGGCTTCCAGTGTGGCTGAGACACAGACCCAGGAGATTTCAGGATTCAGACCAGGGCTTGACGTCATGCCCGATTTTTTAAATCCCTAGCGTTTTCTAAGCTCTCCTCTTTTCAGGGACATCTGCTTTCTTACCACGCACTGCTGTGTTTCATTGCCTTTGTGTGGGATTGATTGACGGCTCAGCCAATCAGAGCTGGGTGGGCGGTGACCCTGCTGTGTGCTTGATTGACGGCTCAACCAATCAGAGCTGGCTGGGCGGTGACCCTGCTGTGTGATTGATTGACGGCTCAACCAATCAGAGCTGGCTGGGCGCTGCCCCTGCTGTGTGATTGATTGACGGCTCAGCCAATCAGAGCTGGCTGGGCGCTGCCCCTGCTGTGTGATTGATTGACGGCTCAGGCAGTCACAGCTGGGTTTGCTCTGCCCCTGCTGTGTGATTGGCAGATCTGCCAGGCCATGGCTGGGGACGGGGTTCTGTCCCACCTCATTCCAAGGTCTGTCCCAGCCCCGGCCCCACTCGGGCATTCCGAGCATCCCGACGGGTCTGGGGACATTGATGTCATCCAGCCTCTGACAGCGACCATGGGGACACTGCGGAACCTCATGGAACCAAAGAGACCATTTTGACACTCTGGTGCCTCATGCAATCAGGGGCACCTTTGTGAGACTCAGGACCCCAATGGAACCAAGGGTCAGTGATGAAGCTGTGCGGCCCAGAGAACCAAGGAGCCTTTGTTACACAGCAGGGCCACATGGAGCCCAGGGGCCGTGGTGACTCTGCAGGACCTTAGGGAAGCAAGGGGCCATTGTTTACACTACAGAAGCAGGGAGAATATTGTGACAAGGAGAATATCGGGACACTACAGGGACTCCTGGAATCAAGGAGAACATTGTGACACTGTGAGGCCCCATGGAACCAAGGCAACATGGAACAGGTCTGGCTGGCTGGGCCTCCCCGGGGGCCACCTGGCAAGACTGGCTGATCCTGGAATGTTGAGGACTGCCTCTCATCAGCTCCTGGAGCACTAAGGCTCTGTGCTTTCCTTCCTATGGAAAAGTACCAGCCCCTTTTGCAGGTTCCCACGGCTGAAACTGATATTCCCCCTGAAAAAGCACTACATACAAGGCTTGCTCCCAGCCAAAATCTGCTAGGAGTAACAGCTCTGGGTGGCCACCGTTTCCTGAGGGCTGCCTCTCATCTACCACTCTAAGGGTCGGTGTGAAGTTTCCCTCATTTTTGCCTCATGACCCTCTCAAGAAGACCTCAAGGACCCCCGCCCAGGTTGACTCTGGACAATGGTTTTCTGGCCTGCTTGAGGTGGGTGCTTGCCAAGGGACTCTTTGCAGGTGTGTTGTGCTCACTGGACTGTGCTGTCATGGTACCAGCTGAAGCCTGCATGTACTGCACGACCGCACCTGTCTCTTGGAGCACCACACAATGCTCCATAAATCTCCCCGCCTCTTGGCCACAAGCCACTCGCTTTGGAAAAGGACTACAAAAGAGCGATCCTCTGGAGAAGACCCTGAGTACTCCCCACGGATGACCACCCTTCCATTGGCTGGCCCACCATGACCTTGGTCTCGTCTGTTGGTAGCTACTTCCCCCTTCCCCTCCTTTTCTCTCTCTATACTCCGTTTCCTATATCTCTCCCCTCTAGCGCAACTGAATTGTTTGGCATTCAATAAAAATGCATTGCTGTTGTTGAATAAACTGATTTGTCCCCCGCTATTTACCTGTTTGCACCTCTGAGATCGAACAATCCTCGGCCTGTGTTGGCAGATGGTGACACACCCCCACCCCCCCCCCCCCCATCCCCCATGCCCCTGCTTCTCCCAGTTGATTGCTGATCGTGGTGTGACATGGAATGGAACATCCCTTGGGCCAGTCCAGCCCAGCTGTCCCATCCCTGTTCCCTCAGGAACACTTGCCCATCCCAAGTCCATGGGTTGGAGGGGCTTGCAGACACGCCTCGTGGGGCGAGCACTGTGACAAGGACAGGAGAACAGAACAACATTTACACTTACCAAGGGCAGAGAACAGAAGAGCACAGTCTTGGAGAAACGCACAAAGGATGTAGCCGAGGCAAACGGAGCGTGCACAAAACGCAAGGAGAATGTCAGCTCAGCTCTGCAAGGCTGACAAAAGCAGAAGTTATACACAACAATAATATTGCCCTTCCTCAAAAGCGGGGATCAAAGAGCAGTCACCTAAAAAGGACAGTGCATGTTGAAGACACACTCCAAAGAACCATAGAAGGACTTGTGAGAAGGGGTGCAATTATGGCAAATAAATTCCAGGTGGGGTTAACTAATGAATACATCATCAGTGTGAGTGATAAAAGCTCCGATTGCCTGGTGGCCAGTGCACTCGAGTAGATGAAGGATTGCCCAAGTGACCACCATGGTGTAATAAAGAATACCTGCTCTCAAATCCTCAAAACTGTGTTCAAAAGTTGCTATCCAGCAGATTTCAGTATCAGTGGTGTCCCTGACTCCATTATGCCCCTTGCACACTTTCACGAGGGCCCCTTGGTTCCACGAGGCCCTGCTGGATAACAGTGGACCCTTGGTTCCATTTGGGTCTGTACTGTCAAAATGGCCTCCTTAGTTCTGCACTGCCACAATGCTCTCTCCTTGGTGCCACGAGGCCTTGGTGTGTCACAACAGCCTCTCGGTTCCATGAACTGCCATAGTGTCAGCACGGTCTCTTGCATCTGCAGTATCACGATGGACAATTGGTTACAAGCAGCCCCGCTGTGTCACAACGACTACTTGGTTCATGAGGCCCCACAGTGTCACCATGGCCCCTTGGTTCCCCGAGGCCTCGCTGTAGAACAATGGCCTCTCAGTTCCAGGAGGTTTTGTACTGTCAACAGTGCTCTCCTTGGTTCTACAGTGGCTGCTTGCTTCCATAATTCTTCCTCAGTGTCACAGTGGTCTCCTTGGTTCCATGAGGCTCTGCAATGTCCCAATATCCCATCGTTTCCATGAGCTTCTGTCCCATCAACCATGTCCTTTGCTCCAGTGAGGCCCCGCAACGGCACACCGGACCCTTGGCTCCATGAGGTTCCATAGTGTAACATGGGTGCCTTGATTCCAAGAGGTTCTGCTGGGTCACACTGGACCCTTGGTTCCATGAGGTTCCGTGGTATCGCCATGGTTTCCCTGGATCCGCAGTATCGCTACGGACCATAGGTTTCATGCAGCTTTGCTGTGCTACAGTGGCTCCTTGGTTCCATCAAGTGCCACTGTGTAACAAGGGAATCTTGGTCCCATGAGGTTCTGGACTGTCACAATGGTGTCCTTGGTTCTGGACTCTAACAACGGACCCTTGGTTCCACGAGGTTCCATTACGTCACAATGCTCTCCTTGGTTCCACAAGGCCTTGCTTTGTCACAATGGACCCTTGGTTCCATGAGCTTCCGTAGTGTAACCATGGTCTCCTGGGATCTGCATTGTCACAATGGACAATTGGTTGCATGGGAGCCTGCTGTGTCACAAGAGAGCCTTAGCTCCATGAGGTTCTGGACTGTCACAGTGGTCTCCCTGCTTCAACGAGGCCCTGGAGTGTCTCGAGGGCTGCTTGGTTCTGTGAGCTTCCACAACGTCCCAATGGTCTCCTTGTTTCTGCAGTGTCATAGTGGACTCTTGGTTCCATGAGGTTCCTAAATGTCACAGGTCTCCTTGGTTCCATGTGGCCCTGCTGTGTCACCACAGCCCCTTGGTTCCAGGAGTTTCTGGGCTGTCAACAGTGGTTCCTTTGTTCCAATCAGGCACCGCTGTGTCACACTGCACCCTGGCTTCCATGAAGTTCTTCAGTGTCACAGTGGCCCCTTGGATCCATGCGGTCCCATAGTGTCACCATGGTCTCCTTGGACCTGCATTGTCATCAGGGACCATTGGTTCCATGTGGCCTGGCTGTGTCACAGTGATGTGGATTCCGTAATTGCCTTCAGTGTCACAATGGAGCCTTGTTTCTGTGAGGCTCTCAACTGTCACAACTGTCTCCTTGGTTCCATCAGCCCCCGCTGTGTCACAAGGGTCCCCTTGGTTCCATGAGCACACCAAAGCTTTGCATAAACATTGAGCAGCACCTGCTTAACACACCTGGGAACATCTGTCTGCATTCAAAAGACAGGTCACAGCTGAGAAAGGCACCAGCAGCTTCCATCTGCAACAGAGATGCAGGGAAAGGACAAGGACAGAGAATTCAGCTGCAAGACTCCGAGAATTCTGCATCCAGACATCATTTCTGGTCCCACTGTCCCTAGTAGAAAGGTGTCATCATTCCAGGTTCCAGGCAGCCTGTACTCAGCATGTGCTTCTACAGTGGGGGTTTGTCGTTTAGGAAAACCTGCTCAGGCTTTTCCCTTCTTTCCTCACAAACAGGAATACTTGTCCTGGGCCTGGATGCAGGCAGAGCCCTGAGGAGAGCACGTGGGACATGGTGCAGTGGGCAGGGACAGCCAGCTGCAGAGTTCAGGGGGAAGGGCTTCTGGTGCAGGGCCAGGCATGTCAGTCCCAGCTGGGCCATGTCAGACATGTCCCCAGGCTGGGCTTGGGGAGCAGCTTGTCCAAACAGGGTCAGCCTGGCAAGGGGCTCATTCTTCAGTGGGCCCACACCTCCTAAGGAGACATTCAGCATCAAGATCACCTGGGGAATGCCTAAGTTGCTTCTTCTTTGAACTGAAAAAGAAAAATTACTCCCTTTTATAAAACTGAAAATCATGAGCTGTACCTTGAAATCTTCCTCCTTAAGAGAACTCCAAAGTGACTCCAAGCAGCTGCACAAGGCCTGGAGACTGGAAGACATTGGAAAGAAGACAAAGAGCTCCTGAGGGTTTTCTGTATTTTAATGATCCCCAACGGTGGATTTGGGGCTGAGTCCAGGAGCCCCAGGCACTGAGAGAAGGTTGAAGAAGCTGCTCAAGGAGTCAGAAGCAAAACTCCAAGTCCCTTGGAGCATCACTGGCCCCACTGAGGGCAGGGACTGCCAAAGGCTCCCCAGGGAGTGGTGAGAGCAGATCCTTGAGGCCAGGATTGCAGGAGCCCGAGGCTGTGAGCAGGGAACTGCAATGCTGAGCAAGGCCTGGGCTGGTTGGAGGAAGCAGAAAGGCCAAGGCCTGAGCCCAGGCCTGGGCCAGCAGGGCCTGTCCCTCACAGGTGGCTCGGGGCTATTCCTGGAGCACTGGGATGGGAGAGGCAGCAAGGACAAATGTCATCAAGCTGTGTGACACTCCAGATGCTCATGGAACCAAGGGCCAGTGTGACACAGCGGGGCCTCATGGAAACAAGAGGCCGTGCTGAGCCTGCGCGCCTGTAACACCCCAGAACACTGAAATGCTGAGGGTGAGCAAAGGCTCCTTTACTCGAGTTTGGTGCAGAGTAGAAACCCCAGCCAGATATTCTCAAGAGGTCAAAACGACACAAAAGTGTACTGGAAAAATACAGAAAACCGAGCTCCTTTGGCAAATGATTTCATACAACATCCAATTCAACGTGCATCACTTAGCGTAGCAGGAACATCATTAACTCGGCCCATGTAAGATGGAAACCTTTAGGCATAAAAATGTTAAACTACCCAAAAACATTCCAGTAAAAGAGGATAAGAAGGTTAAAAGAGAAAAAAGAGACAGAAAGACAGAAGATCTCCAGATAGATATGCAGAGAGCTACCAGCTGCTAGGCTTCCAGTGTGGCTGAGACACAGACCCAGGAGATTTCAGGATTCAGACCAGGGCTTGACGTCATGCCCGATTTTTTAAATCCCTAGCGTTTTCTAAGCTCTCCTCTTTTCAGGGACATCTGCTTTCTTACCACGCACTGCTGTGTTTCATTGCCTTTGTGTGGGATTGATTGACGGCTCAGCCAATCAGAGCTGGGTGGGCGCTGCCCCTGCTGTGTGCTTGATTGACGGCTCAGCCAATCAGAGCTGGCTGGGCGGTGACCCTGCTGTGTGATTGATTGACGGCTCAACCAATCAGAGCTGGCTGGGCGCTGCCCCTGCTGTGTGATTGATTGACGGCTCAGCCAATCAGAGCTGGCTGGGCGCTGCCCCTGCTGTGTGATTGATTGACGGCTCAGGCAGTCACAGCTGGGTTTGCTCTGCCCCTGCTGTGTGATTGGCAGATCTGCCAGGCCATGGCTGGGGACGGGGTTCTGTCCCACCTCATTCCAAGGTCTGTCCCAGCCCCGGCCCCACTCGGGCATTCCGAGCATCCCGACGGGTCTGGGGACATTGATGTCATCCAGCCTCTGACAGCGACCATGGGGACACTGCGGAACCTCATGGAACCAAAGAGACCATTTTGACACTCTGGTGCCTCATGCAATCAGGGGCACCTTTGTGAGACTCAGGACCCCAATGGAACCAAGGGTCAGTGATGAAGCTGTGCGGCCCAGAGAACCAAGGAGCCTTTGTTACACAGCAGGGCCACATGGAGCCCAGGGGCCGTGGTGACTCTGCAGGACCTTAGGGAAGCAAGGGGCCATTGTTTACACTACAGAAGCAGGGAGAATATTGTGACAAGGAGAATATCGGGACACTACAGGGACTCCTGGAATCAAGGAGAACATTGTGACACTGTGAGGCCCCATGGAACCAAGGCAACATGGAACAGGTCTGGCTGGCTGGGCCTCCCCGGGGGCCACCTGGCAAGACTGGCTGATCCTGGAATGTTGAGGACTGCCTCTCATCAGCTCCTGGAGCACTAAGGCTCTGTGCTTTCCTTCCTATGGAAAAGTACCAGCCCCTTTTGCAGGTTCCCACGGCTGAAACTGATATTCCCCCTGAAAAAGCACTACATACAAGGCTTGCTCCCAGCCAAAATCTGCTAGGAGTAACAGCTCTGGGTGGCCACCGTTTCCTGAGGGCTGCCTCTCATCTACCACTCTAAGGGTCGGTGTGAAGTTTCCCTCATTTTTGCCTCATGACCCTCTCAAGAAGACCTCAAGGACCCCCGCCCAGGTTGACTCTGGACAATGGTTTTCTGGCCTGCTTGAGGTGGGTGCTTGCCAAGGGACTCTTTGCAGGTGTGTTGTGCTCACTGGACTGTGCTGTCATGGTACCAGCTGAAGCCTGCATGTACTGCACGACCGCACCTGTCTCTTGGAGCACCACACAATGCTCCATAAATCTCCCCGCCTCTTGGCCACAAGCCACTCGCTTTGGAAAAGGACTACAAAAGAGCGATCCTCTGGAGAAGACCCTGAGTACTCCCCACGGATGACCACCCTTCCATTGGCTGGCCCACCATGACCTTGGTCTCGTCTGTTGGTAGCTACTTCCCCCTTCCCCTCCTTTTCTCTCTCTATACTCCGTTTCCTATATCTCTCCCCTCTAGCGCAACTGAATTGTTTGGCATTCAATAAAAATGCATTGCTGTTGTTGAATAAACTGATTTGTCCCCCGCTATTTACCTGTTTGCACCTCTGAGATCGAACAATCCTCGGCCTGTGTTGGCAGATGGTGACACACCCCCATCCCCCATGCCCCTGCTTCTCCCAGTTGATTGCTGATCGTGGTGTGACATGGAATGGAACATCCCTTGGGCCAGTCCAGCCCAGCTGTCCCATCCCTGTTCCCTCAGGAACACTTGCCCATCCCAAGTCCATGGGTTGGAGGGGCTTGCAGACACGCCTCGTGGGGCGAGCACTGTGACAAGGACAGGAGAACAGAACAACATTTACACTTACCAAGGGCAGAGAACAGAAGAGCACAGTCTTGGAGAAACGCACAAAGGATGTAGCCGAGGCAAACGGAGCGTGCACAAAATGCAAGGAGAATGTCAGCTCAGCTCTGCAAGGCTGACAAAAGCAGAAGTTATACACAACAATAATATTGCCCTTCCTCAAAAGCGGGGATCAAAGAGCAGTCACCTAAAAAGGACAGTGCATGTTGAAGACACACTCCAAAGAACCATAGAAGGACTTGTGAGAAGGGGTGCAATTATGGCAAATAAATTCCAGGTGGGGTTAACTAATGAATACATCATCAGTGTGAGTGATAAAAGCTCCGATTGCCTGGTGGCCAGTGCACTCGAGTAGATGAAGGATTGCCCAAGTGACCACCATGGTGTAATAAAGAATACCTGCTCTCAAATCCTCAAAACTGTGTTCAAAAGTTGCTATCCAGCAGATTTCAGTATCAGTGGTGTCCCTGACTCCATTATGCCCCTTGCACACTTTCACGAGGGCCCCTTGGTTCCACGAGGCCCTGCTGGATAACAGTGGACCCTTGGTTCCATTTGGGTCTGTACTGTCAAAATGGCCTCCTTAGTTCTGCACTGCCACAATGCTCTCTCCTTGGTGCCACGAGGCCTTGGTGTGTCACAACAGCCTCTCGGTTCCATGAACTGCCATAGTGTCAGCACGGTCTCTTGCATCTGCAGTATCACGATGGACAATTGGTTACAAGCAGCCCCGCTGTGTCACAACGACTACTTGGTTCATGAGGCCCCACAGTGTCACCATGGCCCCTTGGTTCCCCGAGGCCTCGCTGTAGAACAATGGCCTCTCAGTTCCAGGAGGTTTTGTACTGTCAACAGTGCTCTCCTTGGTTCTACAGTGGCTGCTTGCTTCCATAATTCTTCCTCAGTGTCACAGTGGTCTCCTTGGTTCCATGAGGCTCTGCAATGTCCCAATATCCCATCGTTTCCATGAGCTTCTGTCCCATCAACCATGTCCTTTGCTCCAGTGAGGCCCCGCAACGGCACACCGGACCCTTGGCTCCATGAGGTTCCATAGTGTAACATGGGTGCCTTGATTCCAAGAGGTTCTGCTGGGTCACACTGGACCCTTGGTTCCATGAGGTTCCGTGGTATCGCCATGGTTTCCCTGGATCCGCAGTATCGCTACGGACCATAGGTTTCATGCAGCTTTGCTGTGCTACAGTGGCTCCTTGGTTCCATCAAGTGCCACTGTGTAACAAGGGAATCTTGGTCCCATGAGGTTCTGGACTGTCACAATGGTGTCCTTGGTTCTGGACTCTAACAACGGACCCTTGGTTCCACGAGGTTCCATTACGTCACAATGCTCTCCTTGGTTCCACAAGGCCTTGCTTTGTCACAATGGACCCTTGGTTCCATGAGCTTCCGTAGTGTAACCATGGTCTCCTGGGATCTGCATTGTCACAATGGACAATTGGTTGCATGGGAGCCTGCTGTGTCACAAGAGAGCCTTAGCTCCATGAGGTTCTGGACTGTCACAGTGGTCTCCCTGCTTCAACGAGGCCCTGGAGTGTCTCGAGGGCTGCTTGGTTCTGTGAGCTTCCACAACGTCCCAATGGTCTCCTTGTTTCTGCAGTGTCATAGTGGACTCTTGGTTCCATGAGGTTCCTAAATGTCACAGGTCTCCTTGGTTCCATGTGGCCCTGCTGTGTCACCACAGCCCCTTGGTTCCAGGAGTTTCTGGGCTGTCAACAGTGGTTCCTTTGTTCCAATCAGGCACCGCTGTGTCACACTGCACCCTGGCTTCCATGAAGTTCTTCAGTGTCACAGTGGCCCCTTGGATCCATGCGGTCCCATAGTGTCACCATGGTCTCCTTGGACCTGCATTGTCATCAGGGACCATTGGTTCCATGTGGCCTGGCTGTGTCACAGTGATGTGGATTCCGTAATTGCCTTCAGTGTCACAATGGAGCCTTGTTTCTGTGAGGCTCTCAACTGTCACAACTGTCTCCTTGGTTCCATCAGCCCCCGCTGTGTCACAAGGGTCCCCTTGGTTCCATGAGCACACCAAAGCTTTGCATAAACATTGAGCAGCACCTGCTTAACACACCTGGGAACATCTGTCTGCATTCAAAAGACAGGTCACAGCTGAGAAAGGCACCAGCAGCTTCCATCTGCAACAGAGATGCAGGGAAAGGACAAGGACAGAGAATTCAGCTGCAAGACTCCGAGAATTCTGCATCCAGACATCATTTCTGGTCCCACTGTCCCTAGTAGAAAGGTGTCATCATTCCAGGTTCCAGGCAGCCTGTACTCAGCATGTGCTTCTACAGTGGGGGTTTGTCGTTTAGGAAAACCTGCTCAGGCTTTTCCCTTCTTTCCTCACAAACAGGAATACTTGTCCTGGGCCTGGATGCAGGCAGAGCCCTGAGGAGAGCACGTGGGACATGGTGCAGTGGGCAGGGACAGCCAGCTGCAGAGTTCAGGGGGAAGGGCTTCTGGTGCAGGGCCAGGCATGTCAGTCCCAGCTGGGCCATGTCAGACATGTCCCCAGGCTGGGCTTGGGGAGCAGCTTGTCCAAACAGGGTCAGCCTGGCAAGGGGCTCATTCTTCAGTGGGCCCACACCTCCTAAGGAGACATTCAGCATCAAGATCACCTGGGGAATGCCTAAGTTGCTTCTTCTTTGAACTGAAAAAGAAAAATTACTCCCTTTTATAAAACTGAAAATCATGAGCTGTACCTTGAAATCTTCCTCCTTAAGAGAACTCCAAAGTGACTCCAAGCAGCTGCACAAGGCCTGGAGACTGGAAGACATTGGAAAGAAGACAAAGAGCTCCTGAGGGTTTTCTGTATTTTAATGATCCCCAACGGTGGATTTGGGGCTGAGTCCAGGAGCCCCAGGCACTGAGAGAAGGTTGAAGAAGCTGCTCAAGGAGTCAGAAGCAAAACTCCAAGTCCCTTGGAGCATCACTGGCCCCACTGAGGGCAGGGACTGCCAAAGGCTCCCCAGGGAGTGGTGAGAGCAGATCCTTGAGGCCAGGATTGCAGGAGCCCGAGGCTGTGAGCAGGGAACTGCAATGCTGAGCAAGGCCTGGGCTGGTTGGAGGAAGCAGAAAGGCCAAGGCCTGAGCCCAGGCCTGGGCCAGCAGGGCCTGTCCCTCACAGGTGGCTCGGGGCTATTCCTGGAGCACTGGGATGGGAGAGGCAGCAAGGACAAATGTCATCAAGCTGTGTGACACTCCAGATGCTCATGGAACCAAGGGCCAGTGTGACACAGCGGGGCCTCATGGAAACAAGAGGCCGTGCTGAGCCTGCGCGCCTGTAACACCCCAGAACACTGAAATGCTGAGGGTGAGCAAAGGCTCCTTTACTCGAGTTTGGTGCAGAGTAGAAACCCCAGCCAGATATTCTCAAGAGGTCAAAACGACACAAAAGTGTACTGGAAAAATACAGAAAACCGAGCTCCTTTGGCAAATGATTTCATACAACATCCAATTCAACGTGCATCACTTAGCGTAGCAGGAACATCATTAACTCGGCCCATGTAAGATGGAAACCTTTAGGCATAAAAATGTTAAACTACCCAAAAACATTCCAGTAAAAGAGGATAAGAAGGTTAAAAGAGAAAAAAGAGACAGAAAGACAGAAGATCTCCAGATAGATATGCAGAGAGCTACCAGCTGCTAGGCTTCCAGTGTGGCTGAGACACAGACCCAGGAGATTTCAGGATTCAGACCAGGGCTTGACGTCATGCCCGATTTTTTAAATCCCTAGCGTTTTCTAAGCTCTCCTCTTTTCAGGGACATCTGCTTTCTTACCACGCACTGCTGTGTTTCATTGCCTTTGTGTGGGATTGATTGACGGCTCAGCCAATCAGAGCTGGGTGGGCGCTGCCCCTGCTGTGTGCTTGATTGACGGCTCAGCCAATCAGAGCTGGCTGGGCGGTGACCCTGCTGTGTGATTGATTGACGGCTCAACCAATCAGAGCTGGCTGGGCGCTGCCCCTGCTGTGTGATTGATTGACGGCTCAGCCAATCAGAGCTGGCTGGGCGCTGCCCCTGCTGTGTGATTGATTGACGGCTCAGGCAGTCACAGCTGGGTTTGCTCTGCCCCTGCTGTGTGATTGGCAGATCTGCCAGGCCATGGCTGGGGACGGGGTTCTGTCCCACCTCATTCCAAGGTCTGTCCCAGCCCCGGCCCCACTCGGGCATTCCGAGCATCCCGACGGGTCTGGGGACATTGATGTCATCCAGCCTCTGACAGCGACCATGGGGACACTGCGGAACCTCATGGAACCAAAGAGACCATTTTGACACTCTGGTGCCTCATGCAATCAGGGGCACCTTTGTGAGACTCAGGACCCCAATGGAACCAAGGGTCAGTGATGAAGCTGTGCGGCCCAGAGAACCAAGGAGCCTTTGTTACACAGCAGGGCCACATGGAGCCCAGGGGCCGTGGTGACTCTGCAGGACCTTAGGGAAGCAAGGGGCCATTGTTTACACTACAGAAGCAGGGAGAATATTGTGACAAGGAGAATATCGGGACACTACAGGGACTCCTGGAATCAAGGAGAACATTGTGACACTGTGAGGCCCCATGGAACCAAGGCAACATGGAACAGGTCTGGCTGGCTGGGCCTCCCCGGGGGCCACCTGGCAAGACTGGCTGATCCTGGAATGTTGAGGACTGCCTCTCATCAGCTCCTGGAGCACTAAGGCTCTGTGCTTTCCTTCCTATGGAAAAGTACCAGCCCCTTTTGCAGGTTCCCACGGCTGAAACTGATATTCCCCCTGAAAAAGCACTACATACAAGGCTTGCTCCCAGCCAAAATCTGCTAGGAGTAACAGCTCTGGGTGGCCACCGTTTCCTGAGGGCTGCCTCTCATCTACCACTCTAAGGGTCGGTGTGAAGTTTCCCTCATTTTTGCCTCATGACCCTCTCAAGAAGACCTCAAGGACCCCCGCCCAGGTTGACTCTGGACAATGGTTTTCTGGCCTGCTTGAGGTGGGTGCTTGCCAAGGGACTCTTTGCAGGTGTGTTGTGCTCACTGGACTGTGCTGTCATGGTACCAGCTGAAGCCTGCATGTACTGCACGACCGCACCTGTCTCTTGGAGCACCACACAATGCTCCATAAATCTCCCCGCCTCTTGGCCACAAGCCACTCGCTTTGGAAAAGGACTACAAAAGAGCGATCCTCTGGAGAAGACCCTGAGTACTCCCCACGGATGACCACCCTTCCATTGGCTGGCCCACCATGACCTTGGTCTCGTCTGTTGGTAGCTACTTCCCCCTTCCCCTCCTTTTCTCTCTCTATACTCCGTTTCCTATATCTCTCCCCTCTAGCGCAACTGAATTGTTTGGCATTCAATAAAAATGCATTGCTGTTGTTGAATAAACTGATTTGTCCCCCGCTATTTACCTGTTTGCACCTCTGAGATCGAACAATCCTCGGCCTGTGTTGGCAGATGGTGACACACCCCCATCCCCCATGCCCCTGCTTCTCCCAGTTGATTGCTGATCGTGGTGTGACATGGAATGGAACATCCCTTGGGCCAGTCCAGCCCAGCTGTCCCATCCCTGTTCCCTCAGGAACACTTGCCCATCCCAAGTCCATGGGTTGGAGGGGCTTGCAGACACGCCTCGTGGGGCGAGCACTGTGACAAGGACAGGAGAACAGAACAACATTTACACTTACCAAGGGCAGAGAACAGAAGAGCACAGTCTTGGAGAAACGCACAAAGGATGTAGCCGAGGCAAACGGAGCGTGCACAAAATGCAAGGAGAATGTCAGCTCAGCTCTGCAAGGCTGACAAAAGCAGAAGTTATACACAACAATAATATTGCCCTTCCTCAAAAGCGGGGATCAAAGAGCAGTCACCTAAAAAGGACAGTGCATGTTGAAGACACACTCCAAAGAACCATAGAAGGACTTGTGAGAAGGGGTGCAATTATGGCAAATAAATTCCAGGTGGGGTTAACTAATGAATACATCATCAGTGTGAGTGATAAAAGCTCCGATTGCCTGGTGGCCAGTGCACTCGAGTAGATGAAGGATTGCCCAAGTGACCACCATGGTGTAATAAAGAATACCTGCTCTCAAATCCTCAAAACTGTGTTCAAAAGTTGCTATCCAGCAGATTTCAGTATCAGTGGTGTCCCTGACTCCATTATGCCCCTTGCACACTTTCACGAGGGCCCCTTGGTTCCACGAGGCCCTGCTGGATAACAGTGGACCCTTGGTTCCATTTGGGTCTGTACTGTCAAAATGGCCTCCTTAGTTCTGCACTGCCACAATGCTCTCTCCTTGGTGCCACGAGGCCTTGGTGTGTCACAACAGCCTCTCGGTTCCATGAACTGCCATAGTGTCAGCACGGTCTCTTGCATCTGCAGTATCACGATGGACAATTGGTTACAAGCAGCCCCGCTGTGTCACAACGACTACTTGGTTCATGAGGCCCCACAGTGTCACCATGGCCCCTTGGTTCCCCGAGGCCTCGCTGTAGAACAATGGCCTCTCAGTTCCAGGAGGTTTTGTACTGTCAACAGTGCTCTCCTTGGTTCTACAGTGGCTGCTTGCTTCCATAATTCTTCCTCAGTGTCACAGTGGTCTCCTTGGTTCCATGAGGCTCTGCAATGTCCCAATATCCCATCGTTTCCATGAGCTTCTGTCCCATCAACCATGTCCTTTGCTCCAGTGAGGCCCCGCAACGGCACACCGGACCCTTGGCTCCATGAGGTTCCATAGTGTAACATGGGTGCCTTGATTCCAAGAGGTTCTGCTGGGTCACACTGGACCCTTGGTTCCATGAGGTTCCGTGGTATCGCCATGGTTTCCCTGGATCCGCAGTATCGCTACGGACCATAGGTTTCATGCAGCTTTGCTGTGCTACAGTGGCTCCTTGGTTCCATCAAGTGCCACTGTGTAACAAGGGAATCTTGGTCCCATGAGGTTCTGGACTGTCACAATGGTGTCCTTGGTTCTGGACTCTAACAACGGACCCTTGGTTCCACGAGGTTCCATTACGTCACAATGCTCTCCTTGGTTCCACAAGGCCTTGCTTTGTCACAATGGACCCTTGGTTCCATGAGCTTCCGTAGTGTAACCATGGTCTCCTGGGATCTGCATTGTCACAATGGACAATTGGTTGCATGGGAGCCTGCTGTGTCACAAGAGAGCCTTAGCTCCATGAGGTTCTGGACTGTCACAGTGGTCTCCCTGCTTCAACGAGGCCCTGGAGTGTCTCGAGGGCTGCTTGGTTCTGTGAGCTTCCACAACGTCCCAATGGTCTCCTTGTTTCTGCAGTGTCATAGTGGACTCTTGGTTCCATGAGGTTCCTAAATGTCACAGGTCTCCTTGGTTCCATGTGGCCCTGCTGTGTCACCACAGCCCCTTGGTTCCAGGAGTTTCTGGGCTGTCAACAGTGGTTCCTTTGTTCCAATCAGGCACCGCTGTGTCACACTGCACCCTGGCTTCCATGAAGTTCTTCAGTGTCACAGTGGCCCCTTGGATCCATGCGGTCCCATAGTGTCACCATGGTCTCCTTGGACCTGCATTGTCATCAGGGACCATTGGTTCCATGTGGCCTGGCTGTGTCACAGTGATGTGGATTCCGTAATTGCCTTCAGTGTCACAATGGAGCCTTGTTTCTGTGAGGCTCTCAACTGTCACAACTGTCTCCTTGGTTCCATCAGCCCCCGCTGTGTCACAAGGGTCCCCTTGGTTCCATGAGCACACCAAAGCTTTGCATAAACATTGAGCAGCACCTGCTTAACACACCTGGGAACATCTGTCTGCATTCAAAAGACAGGTCACAGCTGAGAAAGGCACCAGCAGCTTCCATCTGCAACAGAGATGCAGGGAAAGGACAAGGACAGAGAATTCAGCTGCAAGACTCCGAGAATTCTGCATCCAGACATCATTTCTGGTCCCACTGTCCCTAGTAGAAAGGTGTCATCATTCCAGGTTCCAGGCAGCCTGTACTCAGCATGTGCTTCTACAGTGGGGGTTTGTCGTTTAGGAAAACCTGCTCAGGCTTTTCCCTTCTTTCCTCACAAACAGGAATACTTGTCCTGGGCCTGGATGCAGGCAGAGCCCTGAGGAGAGCACGTGGGACATGGTGCAGTGGGCAGGGACAGCCAGCTGCAGAGTTCAGGGGGAAGGGCTTCTGGTGCAGGGCCAGGCATGTCAGTCCCAGCTGGGCCATGTCAGACATGTCCCCAGGCTGGGCTTGGGGAGCAGCTTGTCCAAACAGGGTCAGCCTGGCAAGGGGCTCATTCTTCAGTGGGCCCACACCTCCTAAGGAGACATTCAGCATCAAGATCACCTGGGGAATGCCTAAGTTGCTTCTTCTTTGAACTGAAAAAGAAAAATTACTCCCTTTTATAAAACTGAAAATCATGAGCTGTACCTTGAAATCTTCCTCCTTAAGAGAACTCCAAAGTGACTCCAAGCAGCTGCACAAGGCCTGGAGACTGGAAGACATTGGAAAGAAGACAAAGAGCTCCTGAGGGTTTTCTGTATTTTAATGATCCCCAACGGTGGATTTGGGGCTGAGTCCAGGAGCCCCAGGCACTGAGAGAAGGTTGAAGAAGCTGCTCAAGGAGTCAGAAGCAAAACTCCAAGTCCCTTGGAGCATCACTGGCCCCACTGAGGGCAGGGACTGCCAAAGGCTCCCCAGGGAGTGGTGAGAGCAGATCCTTGAGGCCAGGATTGCAGGAGCCCGAGGCTGTGAGCAGGGAACTGCAATGCTGAGCAAGGCCTGGGCTGGTTGGAGGAAGCAGAAAGGCCAAGGCCTGAGCCCAGGCCTGGGCCAGCAGGGCCTGTCCCTCACAGGTGGCTCGGGGCTATTCCTGGAGCACTGGGATGGGAGAGGCAGCAAGGACAAATGTCATCAAGCTGTGTGACACTCCAGATGCTCATGGAACCAAGGGCCAGTGTGACACAGCGGGGCCTCATGGAAACAAGAGGCCGTGCTGAGCCTGCGCGCCTGTAACACCCCAGAACACTGAAATGCTGAGGGTGAGCAAAGGCTCCTTTACTCGAGTTTGGTGCAGAGTAGAAACCCCAGCCAGATATTCTCAAGAGGTCAAAACGACACAAAAGTGTACTGGAAAAATACAGAAAACCGAGCTCCTTTGGCAAATGATTTCATACAACATCCAATTCAACGTGCATCACTTAGCGTAGCAGGAACATCATTAACTCGGCCCATGTAAGATGGAAACCTTTAGGCATAAAAATGTTAAACTACCCAAAAACATTCCAGTAAAAGAGGATAAGAAGGTTAAAAGAGAAAAAAGAGACAGAAAGACAGAAGATCTCCAGATAGATATGCAGAGAGCTACCAGCTGCTAGGCTTCCAGTGTGGCTGAGACACAGACCCAGGAGATTTCAGGATTCAGACCAGGGCTTGACGTCATGCCCGATTTTTTAAATCCCTAGCGTTTTCTAAGCTCTCCTCTTTTCAGGGACATCTGCTTTCTTACCACGCACTGCTGTGTTTCATTGCCTTTGTGTGGGATTGATTGACGGCTCAGCCAATCAGAGCTGGGTGGGCGCTGCCCCTGCTGTGTGCTTGATTGACGGCTCAGCCAATCAGAGCTGGCTGGGCGGTGACCCTGCTGTGTGATTGATTGACGGCTCAACCAATCAGAGCTGGCTGGGCGCTGCCCCTGCTGTGTGATTGATTGACGGCTCAGCCAATCAGAGCTGGCTGGGCGCTGCCCCTGCTGTGTGATTGATTGACGGCTCAGGCAGTCACAGCTGGGTTTGCTCTGCCCCTGCTGTGTGATTGGCAGATCTGCCAGGCCATGGCTGGGGACGGGGTTCTGTCCCACCTCATTCCAAGGTCTGTCCCAGCCCCGGCCCCACTCGGGCATTCCGAGCATCCCGACGGGTCTGGGGACATTGATGTCATCCAGCCTCTGACAGCGACCATGGGGACACTGCGGAACCTCATGGAACCAAAGAGACCATTTTGACACTCTGGTGCCTCATGCAATCAGGGGCACCTTTGTGAGACTCAGGACCCCAATGGAACCAAGGGTCAGTGATGAAGCTGTGCGGCCCAGAGAACCAAGGAGCCTTTGTTACACAGCAGGGCCACATGGAGCCCAGGGGCCGTGGTGACTCTGCAGGACCTTAGGGAAGCAAGGGGCCATTGTTTACACTACAGAAGCAGGGAGAATATTGTGACAAGGAGAATATCGGGACACTACAGGGACTCCTGGAATCAAGGAGAACATTGTGACACTGTGAGGCCCCATGGAACCAAGGCAACATGGAACAGGTCTGGCTGGCTGGGCCTCCCCGGGGGCCACCTGGCAAGACTGGCTGATCCTGGAATGTTGAGGACTGCCTCTCATCAGCTCCTGGAGCACTAAGGCTCTGTGCTTTCCTTCCTATGGAAAAGTACCAGCCCCTTTTGCAGGTTCCCACGGCTGAAACTGATATTCCCCCTGAAAAAGCACTACATACAAGGCTTGCTCCCAGCCAAAATCTGCTAGGAGTAACAGCTCTGGGTGGCCACCGTTTCCTGAGGGCTGCCTCTCATCTACCACTCTAAGGGTCGGTGTGAAGTTTCCCTCATTTTTGCCTCATGACCCTCTCAAGAAGACCTCAAGGACCCCCGCCCAGGTTGACTCTGGACAATGGTTTTCTGGCCTGCTTGAGGTGGGTGCTTGCCAAGGGACTCTTTGCAGGTGTGTTGTGCTCACTGGACTGTGCTGTCATGGTACCAGCTGAAGCCTGCATGTACTGCACGACCGCACCTGTCTCTTGGAGCACCACACAATGCTCCATAAATCTCCCCGCCTCTTGGCCACAAGCCACTCGCTTTGGAAAAGGACTACAAAAGAGCGATCCTCTGGAGAAGACCCTGAGTACTCCCCACGGATGACCACCCTTCCATTGGCTGGCCCACCATGACCTTGGTCTCGTCTGTTGGTAGCTACTTCCCCCTTCCCCTCCTTTTCTCTCTCTATACTCCGTTTCCTATATCTCTCCCCTCTAGCGCAACTGAATTGTTTGGCATTCAATAAAAATGCATTGCTGTTGTTGAATAAACTGATTTGTCCCCCGCTATTTACCTGTTTGCACCTCTGAGATCGAACAATCCTCGGCCTGTGTTGGCAGATGGTGACACACCCCCATCCCCCATGCCCCTGCTTCTCCCAGTTGATTGCTGATCGTGGTGTGACATGGAATGGAACATCCCTTGGGCCAGTCCAGCCCAGCTGTCCCATCCCTGTTCCCTCAGGAACACTTGCCCATCCCAAGTCCATGGGTTGGAGGGGCTTGCAGACACGCCTCGTGGGGCGAGCACTGTGACAAGGACAGGAGAACAGAACAACATTTACACTTACCAAGGGCAGAGAACAGAAGAGCACAGTCTTGGAGAAACGCACAAAGGATGTAGCCGAGGCAAACGGAGCGTGCACAAAACGCAAGGAGAATGTCAGCTCAGCTCTGCAAGGCTGACAAAAGCAGAAGTTATACACAACAATAATATTGCCCTTCCTCAAAAGCGGGGATCAAAGAGCAGTCACCTAAAAAGGACAGTGCATGTTGAAGACACACTCCAAAGAACCATAGAAGGACTTGTGAGAAGGGGTGCAATTATGGCAAATAAATTCCAGGTGGGGTTAACTAATGAATACATCATCAGTGTGAGTGATAAAAGCTCCGATTGCCTGGTGGCCAGTGCACTCGAGTAGATGAAGGATTGCCCAAGTGACCACCATGGTGTAATAAAGAATACCTGCTCTCAAATCCTCAAAACTGTGTTCAAAAGTTGCTATCCAGCAGATTTCAGTATCAGTGGTGTCCCTGACTCCATTATGCCCCTTGCACACTTTCACGAGGGCCCCTTGGTTCCACGAGGCCCTGCTGGATAACAGTGGACCCTTGGTTCCATTTGGGTCTGTACTGTCAAAATGGCCTCCTTAGTTCTGCACTGCCACAATGCTCTCTCCTTGGTGCCACGAGGCCTTGGTGTGTCACAACAGCCTCTCGGTTCCATGAACTGCCATAGTGTCAGCACGGTCTCTTGCATCTGCAGTATCACGATGGACAATTGGTTACAAGCAGCCCCGCTGTGTCACAACGACTACTTGGTTCATGAGGCCCCACAGTGTCACCATGGCCCCTTGGTTCCCCGAGGCCTCGCTGTAGAACAATGGCCTCTCAGTTCCAGGAGGTTTTGTACTGTCAACAGTGCTCTCCTTGGTTCTACAGTGGCTGCTTGCTTCCATAATTCTTCCTCAGTGTCACAGTGGTCTCCTTGGTTCCATGAGGCTCTGCAATGTCCCAATATCCCATCGTTTCCATGAGCTTCTGTCCCATCAACCATGTCCTTTGCTCCAGTGAGGCCCCGCAACGGCACACCGGACCCTTGGCTCCATGAGGTTCCATAGTGTAACATGGGTGCCTTGATTCCAAGAGGTTCTGCTGGGTCACACTGGACCCTTGGTTCCATGAGGTTCCGTGGTATCGCCATGGTTTCCCTGGATCCGCAGTATCGCTACGGACCATAGGTTTCATGCAGCTTTGCTGTGCTACAGTGGCTCCTTGGTTCCATCAAGTGCCACTGTGTAACAAGGGAATCTTGGTCCCATGAGGTTCTGGACTGTCACAATGGTGTCCTTGGTTCTGGACTCTAACAACGGACCCTTGGTTCCACGAGGTTCCATTACGTCACAATGCTCTCCTTGGTTCCACAAGGCCTTGCTTTGTCACAATGGACCCTTGGTTCCATGAGCTTCCGTAGTGTAACCATGGTCTCCTGGGATCTGCATTGTCACAATGGACAATTGGTTGCATGGGAGCCTGCTGTGTCACAAGAGAGCCTTAGCTCCATGAGGTTCTGGACTGTCACAGTGGTCTCCCTGCTTCAACGAGGCCCTGGAGTGTCTCGAGGGCTGCTTGGTTCTGTGAGCTTCCACAACGTCCCAATGGTCTCCTTGTTTCTGCAGTGTCATAGTGGACTCTTGGTTCCATGAGGTTCCTAAATGTCACAGGTCTCCTTGGTTCCATGTGGCCCTGCTGTGTCACCACAGCCCCTTGGTTCCAGGAGTTTCTGGGCTGTCAACAGTGGTTCCTTTGTTCCAATCAGGCACCGCTGTGTCACACTGCACCCTGGCTTCCATGAAGTTCTTCAGTGTCACAGTGGCCCCTTGGATCCATGCGGTCCCATAGTGTCACCATGGTCTCCTTGGACCTGCATTGTCATCAGGGACCATTGGTTCCATGTGGCCTGGCTGTGTCACAGTGATGTGGATTCCGTAATTGCCTTCAGTGTCACAATGGAGCCTTGTTTCTGTGAGGCTCTCAACTGTCACAACTGTCTCCTTGGTTCCATCAGCCCCCGCTGTGTCACAAGGGTCCCCTTGGTTCCATGAGCACACCAAAGCTTTGCATAAACATTGAGCAGCACCTGCTTAACACACCTGGGAACATCTGTCTGCATTCAAAAGACAGGTCACAGCTGAGAAAGGCACCAGCAGCTTCCATCTGCAACAGAGATGCAGGGAAGTCCGGACAGAGAATTCAGCTGCAAGACTCCGAGAATTCTGCATCCAGACATCATTTCTGGTCCCACTGTCCCTAGTAGAAAGGTGTCATCATTCCAGGTTCCAGGCAGCCTGTACTCAGCATGTGCTTCTACAGTGGGGGTTTGTCGTTTAGGAAAACCTGCTCAGGCTTTTCCCTTCTTTCCTCACAAACAGGAATACTTGTCCTGGGCCTGGATGCAGGCAGAGCCCTGAGGAGAGCACGTGGGACATGGTGCAGTGGGCAGGGACAGCCAGCTGCAGAGTTCAGGGGGAAGGGCTTCTGGTGCAGGGCCAGGCATGTCAGTCCCAGCTGGGCCATGTCAGACATGTCCCCAGGCTGGGCTTGGGGAGCAGCTTGTCCAAACAGGGTCAGCCTGGCAAGGGGCTCATTCTTCAGTGGGCCCACACCTCCTAAGGAGACATTCAGCATCAAGATCACCTGGGGAATGCCTAAGTTGCTTCTTCTTTGAACTGAAAAAGAAAAATTACTCCCTTTTATAAAACTGAAAATCATGAGCTGTACCTTGAAATCTTCCTCCTTAAGAGAACTCCAAAGTGACTCCAAGCAGCTGCACAAGGCCTGGAGACTGGAAGACATTGGAAAGAAGACAAAGAGCTCCTGAGGGTTTTCTGTATTTTAATGATCCCCAACGGTGGATTTGGGGCTGAGTCCAGGAGCCCCAGGCACTGAGAGAAGGTTGAAGAAGCTGCTCAAGGAGTCAGAAGCAAAACTCCAAGTCCCTTGGAGCATCACTGGCCCCACTGAGGGCAGGGACTGCCAAAGGCTCCCCAGGGAGTGGTGAGAGCAGATCCTTGAGGCCAGGATTGCAGGAGCCCGAGGCTGTGAGCAGGGAACTGCAATGCTGAGCAAGGCCTGGGCTGGTTGGAGGAAGCAGAAAGGCCAAGGCCTGAGCCCAGGCCTGGGCCAGCAGGGCCTGTCCCTCACAGGTGGCTCGGGGCTGTTCCTGGAGCACTGGGATGGGAGAGGCAGCAAGGACAAATGTCATCAAGCTGTGTGACACTCCAGATGCTCATGGAACCAAGGGCCAGTGTGACACAGCGGGGCCTCATGGAAACAAGAGGCCGTGCTGAGCCTGCGCGCCTGTAACACCCCAGAACACTGAAATGCTGAGGGTGAGCAAAGGCTCCTTTACTCGAGTTTGGTGCAGAGTAGAAACCCCAGCCAGATATTCTCAAGAGGTCAAAACGACACAAAAGTGTACTGGAAAAATACAGAAAACCGAGCTCCTTTGGCAAATGATTTCATACAACATCCAATTCAACGTGCATCACTTAGCGTAGCAGGAACATCATTAACTCGGCCCATGTAAGATGGAAACCTTTAGGCATAAAAATGTTAAACTACCCAAAAACATTCCAGTAAAAGAGGATAAGAAGGTTAAAAGAGAAAAAAGAGACAGAAAGACAGAAGATCTCCAGATAGATATGCAGAGAGCTACCAGCTGCTAGGCTTCCAGTGTGGCTGAGACACAGACCCAGGAGATTTCATGATTCAGACCAGGGCTTGACGTCATGCCCGATTTTTTAAATCCCTAGCGTTTTCTAAGCTCTCCTCTTTTCAGGGACATCTGCTTTCTTACCACGCACTGCTGTGTTTCATTGCCTTTGTGTGGGATTGATTGACGGCTCAGCCAATCAGAGCTGGGTGGGCGCTGCCCCTGCTGTGTGCTTGATTGACGGCTCAGCCAATCAGAGCTGGCTGGGCGGTGACCCTGCTGTGTGATTGATTGACGGCTCAACCAATCAGAGCTGGCTGGGCGCTGCCCCTGCTGTGTGATTGATTGACGGCTCAGCCAATCAGAGCTGGCTGGGCGCTGCCCCTGCTGTGTGATTGATTGACGGCTCAGGCAGTCACAGCTGGGTTTGCTCTGCCCCTGCTGTGTGATTGGCAGATCTGCCAGGCCATGGCTGGGGACGGGGTTCTGTCCCACCTCATTCCAAGGTCTGTCCCAGCCCCGGCCCCACTCGGGCATTCCGAGCATCCCGACGGGTCTGGGGACATTGATGTCATCCAGCCTCTGACAGCGACCATGGGGACACTGCGGAACCTCATGGAACCAAAGAGACCATTTTGACACTCTGGTGCCTCATGCAATCAGGGGCACCTTTGTGAGACTCAGGACCCCAATGGAACCAAGGGTCAGTGATGAAGCTGTGCGGCCCAGAGAACCAAGGAGCCTTTGTTACACAGCAGGGCCACATGGAGCCCAGGGGCCGTGGTGACTCTGCAGGACCTTAGGGAAGCAAGGGGCCATTGTTTACACTACAGAAGCAGGGAGAATATTGTGACAAGGAGAATATCGGGACACTACAGGGACTCCTGGAATCAAGGAGAACATTGTGACACTGTGAGGCCCCATGGAACCAAGGCAACATGGAACAGGTCTGGCTGGCTGGGCCTCCCCGGGGGCCACCTGGCAAGACTGGCTGATCCTGGAATGTTGAGGACTGCCTCTCATCAGCTCCTGGAGCACTAAGGCTCTGTGCTTTCCTTCCTATGGAAAAGTACCAGCCCCTTTTGCAGGTTCCCACGGCTGAAACTGATATTCCCCCTGAAAAAGCACTACATACAAGGCTTGCTCCCAGCCAAAATCTGCTAGGAGTAACAGCTCTGGGTGGCCACCGTTTCCTGAGGGCTGCCTCTCATCTACCACTCTAAGGGTCGGTGTGAAGTTTCCCTCATTTTTGCCTCATGACCCTCTCAAGAAGACCTCAAGGACCCCCGCCCAGGTTGACTCTGGACAATGGTTTTCTGGCCTGCTTGAGGTGGGTGCTTGCCAAGGGACTCTTTGCAGGTGTGTTGTGCTCACTGGACTGTGCTGTCATGGTACCAGCTGAAGCCTGCATGTACTGCACGACCGCACCTGTCTCTTGGAGCACCACACAATGCTCCATAAATCTCCCCGCCTCTTGGCCACAAGCCACTCGCTTTGGAAAAGGACTACAAAAGAGCGATCCTCTGGAGAAGACCCTGAGTACTCCCCACGGATGACCACCCTTCCATTGGCTGGCCCACCATGACCTTGGTCTCGTCTGTTGGTAGCTACTTCCCCCTTCCCCTCCTTTTCTCTCTCTATACTCCGTTTCCTATATCTCTCCCCTCTAGCGCAACTGAATTGTTTGGCATTCAATAAAAATGCATTGCTGTTGTTGAATAAACTGATTTGTCCCCCGCTATTTACCTGTTTGCACCTCTGAGATCGAACAATCCTCGGCCTGTGTTGGCAGATGGTGACACACCCCCATCCCCCATGCCCCTGCTTCTCCCAGTTGATTGCTGATCGTGGTGTGACATGGAATGGAACATCCCTTGGGCCAGTCCAGCCCAGCTGTCCCATCCCTGTTCCCTCAGGAACACTTGCCCATCCCAAGTCCATGGGTTGGAGGGGCTTGCAGACACGCCTCGTGGGGCGAGCACTGTGACAAGGACAGGAGAACAGAACAACATTTACACTTACCAAGGGCAGAGAACAGAAGAGCACAGTCTTGGAGAAACGCACAAAGGATGTAGCCGAGGCAAACGGAGCGTGCACAAAACGCAAGGAGAATGTCAGCTCAGCTCTGCAAGGCTGACAAAAGCAGAAGTTATACACAACAATAATATTGCCCTTCCTCAAAAGCGGGGATCAAAGAGCAGTCACCTAAAAAGGACAGTGCATGTTGAAGACACACTCCAAAGAACCATAGAAGGACTTGTGAGAAGGGGTGCAATTATGGCAAATAAATTCCAGGTGGGGTTAACTAATGAATACATCATCAGTGTGAGTGATAAAAGCTCCGATTGCCTGGTGGCCAGTGCACTCGAGTAGATGAAGGATTGCCCAAGTGACCACCATGGTGTAATAAAGAATACCTGCTCTCAAATCCTCAAAACTGTGTTCAAAAGTTGCTATCCAGCAGATTTCAGTATCAGTGGTGTCCCTGACTCCATTATGCCCCTTGCACACTTTCACGAGGGCCCCTTGGTTCCACGAGGCCCTGCTGGATAACAGTGGACCCTTGGTTCCATTTGGGTCTGTACTGTCAAAATGGCCTCCTTAGTTCTGCACTGCCACAATGCTCTCTCCTTGGTGCCACGAGGCCTTGGTGTGTCACAACAGCCTCTCGGTTCCATGAACTGCCATAGTGTCAGCACGGTCTCTTGCATCTGCAGTATCACGATGGACAATTGGTTACAAGCAGCCCCGCTGTGTCACAACGACTACTTGGTTCATGAGGCCCCACAGTGTCACCATGGCCCCTTGGTTCCCCGAGGCCTCGCTGTAGAACAATGGCCTCTCAGTTCCAGGAGGTTTTGTACTGTCAACAGTGCTCTCCTTGGTTCTACAGTGGCTGCTTGCTTCCATAATTCTTCCTCAGTGTCACAGTGGTCTCCTTGGTTCCATGAGGCTCTGCAATGTCCCAATATCCCATCGTTTCCATGAGCTTCTGTCCCATCAACCATGTCCTTTGCTCCAGTGAGGCCCCGCAACGGCACACCGGACCCTTGGCTCCATGAGGTTCCATAGTGTAACATGGGTGCCTTGATTCCAAGAGGTTCTGCTGGGTCACACTGGACCCTTGGTTCCATGAGGTTCCGTGGTATCGCCATGGTTTCCCTGGATCCGCAGTATCGCTACGGACCATAGGTTTCATGCAGCTTTGCTGTGCTACAGTGGCTCCTTGGTTCCATCAAGTGCCACTGTGTAACAAGGGAATCTTGGTCCCATGAGGTTCTGGACTGTCACAATGGTGTCCTTGGTTCTGGACTCTAACAACGGACCCTTGGTTCCACGAGGTTCCATTACGTCACAATGCTCTCCTTGGTTCCACAAGGCCTTGCTTTGTCACAATGGACCCTTGGTTCCATGAGCTTCCGTAGTGTAACCATGGTCTCCTGGGATCTGCATTGTCACAATGGACAATTGGTTGCATGGGAGCCTGCTGTGTCACAAGAGAGCCTTAGCTCCATGAGGTTCTGGACTGTCACAGTGGTCTCCCTGCTTCAACGAGGCCCTGGAGTGTCTCGAGGGCTGCTTGGTTCTGTGAGCTTCCACAACGTCCCAATGGTCTCCTTGTTTCTGCAGTGTCATAGTGGACTCTTGGTTCCATGAGGTTCCTAAATGTCACAGGTCTCCTTGGTTCCATGTGGCCCTGCTGTGTCACCACAGCCCCTTGGTTCCAGGAGTTTCTGGGCTGTCAACAGTGGTTCCTTTGTTCCAATCAGGCACCGCTGTGTCACACTGCACCCTGGCTTCCATGAAGTTCTTCAGTGTCACAGTGGCCCCTTGGATCCATGCGGTCCCATAGTGTCACCATGGTCTCCTTGGACCTGCATTGTCATCAGGGACCATTGGTTCCATGTGGCCTGGCTGTGTCACAGTGATGTGGATTCCGTAATTGCCTTCAGTGTCACAATGGAGCCTTGTTTCTGTGAGGCTCTCAACTGTCACAACTGTCTCCTTGGTTCCATCAGCCCCCGCTGTGTCACAAGGGTCCCCTTGGTTCCATGAGCACACCAAAGCTTTGCATAAACATTGAGCAGCACCTGCTTAACACACCTGGGAACATCTGTCTGCATTCAAAAGACAGGTCACAGCTGAGAAAGGCACCAGCAGCTTCCATCTGCAACAGAGATGCAGGGAAGTCCGGACAGAGAATTCAGCTGCAAGACTCCGAGAATTCTGCATCCAGACATCATTTCTGGTCCCACTGTCCCTAGTAGAAAGGTGTCATCATTCCAGGTTCCAGGCAGCCTGTACTCAGCATGTGCTTCTACAGTGGGGGTTTGTCGTTTAGGAAAACCTGCTCAGGCTTTTCCCTTCTTTCCTCACAAACAGGAATACTTGTCCTGGGCCTGGATGCAGGCAGAGCCCTGAGGAGAGCACGTGGGACATGGTGCAGTGGGCAGGGACAGCCAGCTGCAGAGTTCAGGGGGAAGGGCTTCTGGTGCAGGGCCAGGCATGTCAGTCCCAGCTGGGCCATGTCAGACATGTCCCCAGGCTGGGCTTGGGGAGCAGCTTGTCCAAACAGGGTCAGCCTGGCAAGGGGCTCATTCTTCAGTGGGCCCACACCTCCTAAGGAGACATTCAGCATCAAGATCACCTGGGGAATGCCTAAGTTGCTTCTTCTTTGAACTGAAAAAGAAAAATTACTCCCTTTTATAAAACTGAAAATCATGAGCTGTACCTTGAAATCTTCCTCCTTAAGAGAACTCCAAAGTGACTCCAAGCAGCTGCACAAGGCCTGGAGACTGGAAGACATTGGAAAGAAGACAAAGAGCTCCTGAGGGTTTTCTGTATTTTAATGATCCCCAACGGTGGATTTGGGGCTGAGTCCAGGAGCCCCAGGCACTGAGAGAAGGTTGAAGAAGCTGCTCAAGGAGTCAGAAGCAAAACTCCAAGTCCCTTGGAGCATCACTGGCCCCACTGAGGGCAGGGACTGCCAAAGGCTCCCCAGGGAGTGGTGAGAGCAGATCCTTGAGGCCAGGATTGCAGGAGCCCGAGGCTGTGAGCAGGGAACTGCAATGCTGAGCAAGGCCTGGGCTGGTTGGAGGAAGCAGAAAGGCCAAGGCCTGAGCCCAGGCCTGGGCCAGCAGGGCCTGTCCCTCACAGGTGGCTCGGGGCTGTTCCTGGAGCACTGGGATGGGAGAGGCAGCAAGGACAAATGTCATCAAGCTGTGTGACACTCCAGATGCTCATGGAACCAAGGGCCAGTGTGACACAGCGGGGCCTCATGGAAACAAGAGGCCGTGCTGAGCCTGCGCGCCTGTAACACCCCAGAACACTGAAATGCTGAGGGTGAGCAAAGGCTCCTTTACTCGAGTTTGGTGCAGAGTAGAAACCCCAGCCAGATATTCTCAAGAGGTCAAAACGACACAAAAGTGTACTGGAAAAATACAGAAAACCGAGCTCCTTTGGCAAATGATTTCATACAACATCCAATTCAACGTGCATCACTTAGCGTAGCAGGAACATCATTAACTCGGCCCATGTAAGATGGAAACCTTTAGGCATAAAAATGTTAAACTACCCAAAAACATTCCAGTAAAAGAGGATAAGAAGGTTAAAAGAGAAAAAAGAGACAGAAAGACAGAAGATCTCCAGATAGATATGCAGAGAGCTACCAGCTGCTAGGCTTCCAGTGTGGCTGAGACACAGACCCAGGAGATTTCATGATTCAGACCAGGGCTTGACGTCATGCCCGATTTTTTAAATCCCTAGCGTTTTCTAAGCTCTCCTCTTTTCAGGGACATCTGCTTTCTTACCACGCACTGCTGTGTTTCATTGCCTTTGTGTGGGATTGATTGACGGCTCAGCCAATCAGAGCTGGGTGGGCGCTGCCCCTGCTGTGTGCTTGATTGACGGCTCAGCCAATCAGAGCTGGCTGGGCGGTGACCCTGCTGTGTGATTGATTGACGGCTCAACCAATCAGAGCTGGCTGGGCGCTGCCCCTGCTGTGTGATTGATTGACGGCTCAGCCAATCAGAGCTGGCTGGGCGCTGCCCCTGCTGTGTGATTGATTGACGGCTCAGGCAGTCACAGCTGGGTTTGCTCTGCCCCTGCTGTGTGATTGGCAGATCTGCCAGGCCATGGCTGGGGACGGGGTTCTGTCCCACCTCATTCCAAGGTCTGTCCCAGCCCCGGCCCCACTCGGGCATTCCGAGCATCCCGACGGGTCTGGGGACATTGATGTCATCCAGCCTCTGACAGCGACCATGGGGACACTGCGGAACCTCATGGAACCAAAGAGACCATTTTGACACTCTGGTGCCTCATGCAATCAGGGGCACCTTTGTGAGACTCAGGACCCCAATGGAACCAAGGGTCAGTGATGAAGCTGTGCGGCCCAGAGAACCAAGGAGCCTTTGTTACACAGCAGGGCCACATGGAGCCCAGGGGCCGTGGTGACTCTGCAGGACCTTAGGGAAGCAAGGGGCCATTGTTTACACTACAGAAGCAGGGAGAATATTGTGACAAGGAGAATATCGGGACACTACAGGGACTCCTGGAATCAAGGAGAACATTGTGACACTGTGAGGCCCCATGGAACCAAGGCAACATGGAACAGGTCTGGCTGGCTGGGCCTCCCCGGGGGCCACCTGGCAAGACTGGCTGATCCTGGAATGTTGAGGACTGCCTCTCATCAGCTCCTGGAGCACTAAGGCTCTGTGCTTTCCTTCCTATGGAAAAGTACCAGCCCCTTTTGCAGGTTCCCACGGCTGAAACTGATATTCCCCCTGAAAAAGCACTACATACAAGGCTTGCTCCCAGCCAAAATCTGCTAGGAGTAACAGCTCTGGGTGGCCACCGTTTCCTGAGGGCTGCCTCTCATCTACCACTCTAAGGGTCGGTGTGAAGTTTCCCTCATTTTTGCCTCATGACCCTCTCAAGAAGACCTCAAGGACCCCCGCCCAGGTTGACTCTGGACAATGGTTTTCTGGCCTGCTTGAGGTGGGTGCTTGCCAAGGGACTCTTTGCAGGTGTGTTGTGCTCACTGGACTGTGCTGTCATGGTACCAGCTGAAGCCTGCATGTACTGCACGACCGCACCTGTCTCTTGGAGCACCACACAATGCTCCATAAATCTCCCCGCCTCTTGGCCACAAGCCACTCGCTTTGGAAAAGGACTACAAAAGAGCGATCCTCTGGAGAAGACCCTGAGTACTCCCCACGGATGACCACCCTTCCATTGGCTGGCCCACCATGACCTTGGTCTCGTCTGTTGGTAGCTACTTCCCCCTTCCCCTCCTTTTCTCTCTCTATACTCCGTTTCCTATATCTCTCCCCTCTAGCGCAACTGAATTGTTTGGCATTCAATAAAAATGCATTGCTGTTGTTGAATAAACTGATTTGTCCCCCGCTATTTACCTGTTTGCACCTCTGAGATCGAACAATCCTCGGCCTGTGTTGGCAGATGGTGACACACCCCCACCCCCCCCCCCCCCATCCCCCATGCCCCTGCTTCTCCCAGTTGATTGCTGATCGTGGTGTGACATGGAATGGAACATCCCTTGGGCCAGTCCAGCCCAGCTGTCCCATCCCTGTTCCCTCAGGAACACTTGCCCATCCCAAGTCCATGGGTTGGAGGGGCTTGCAGACACGCCTCGTGGGGCGAGCACTGTGACAAGGACAGGAGAACAGAACAACATTTACACTTACCAAGGGCAGAGAACAGAAGAGCACAGTCTTGGAGAAACGCACAAAGGATGTAGCCGAGGCAAACGGAGCGTGCACAAAACGCAAGGAGAATGTCAGCTCAGCTCTGCAAGGCTGACAAAAGCAGAAGTTATACACAACAATAATATTGCCCTTCCTCAAAAGCGGGGATCAAAGAGCAGTCACCTAAAAAGGACAGTGCATGTTGAAGACACACTCCAAAGAACCATAGAAGGACTTGTGAGAAGGGGTGCAATTATGGCAAATAAATTCCAGGTGGGGTTAACTAATGAATACATCATCAGTGTGAGTGATAAAAGCTCCGATTGCCTGGTGGCCAGTGCACTCGAGTAGATGAAGGATTGCCCAAGTGACCACCATGGTGTAATAAAGAATACCTGCTCTCAAATCCTCAAAACTGTGTTCAAAAGTTGCTATCCAGCAGATTTCAGTATCAGTGGTGTCCCTGACTCCATTATGCCCCTTGCACACTTTCACGAGGGCCCCTTGGTTCCACGAGGCCCTGCTGGATAACAGTGGACCCTTGGTTCCATTTGGGTCTGTACTGTCAAAATGGCCTCCTTAGTTCTGCACTGCCACAATGCTCTCTCCTTGGTGCCACGAGGCCTTGGTGTGTCACAACAGCCTCTCGGTTCCATGAACTGCCATAGTGTCAGCACGGTCTCTTGCATCTGCAGTATCACGATGGACAATTGGTTACAAGCAGCCCCGCTGTGTCACAACGACTACTTGGTTCATGAGGCCCCACAGTGTCACCATGGCCCCTTGGTTCCCCGAGGCCTCGCTGTAGAACAATGGCCTCTCAGTTCCAGGAGGTTTTGTACTGTCAACAGTGCTCTCCTTGGTTCTACAGTGGCTGCTTGCTTCCATAATTCTTCCTCAGTGTCACAGTGGTCTCCTTGGTTCCATGAGGCTCTGCAATGTCCCAATATCCCATCGTTTCCATGAGCTTCTGTCCCATCAACCATGTCCTTTGCTCCAGTGAGGCCCCGCAACGGCACACCGGACCCTTGGCTCCATGAGGTTCCATAGTGTAACATGGGTGCCTTGATTCCAAGAGGTTCTGCTGGGTCACACTGGACCCTTGGTTCCATGAGGTTCCGTGGTATCGCCATGGTTTCCCTGGATCCGCAGTATCGCTACGGACCATAGGTTTCATGCAGCTTTGCTGTGCTACAGTGGCTCCTTGGTTCCATCAAGTGCCACTGTGTAACAAGGGAATCTTGGTCCCATGAGGTTCTGGACTGTCACAATGGTGTCCTTGGTTCTGGACTCTAACAACGGACCCTTGGTTCCACGAGGTTCCATTACGTCACAATGCTCTCCTTGGTTCCACAAGGCCTTGCTTTGTCACAATGGACCCTTGGTTCCATGAGCTTCCGTAGTGTAACCATGGTCTCCTGGGATCTGCATTGTCACAATGGACAATTGGTTGCATGGGAGCCTGCTGTGTCACAAGAGAGCCTTAGCTCCATGAGGTTCTGGACTGTCACAGTGGTCTCCCTGCTTCAACGAGGCCCTGGAGTGTCTCGAGGGCTGCTTGGTTCTGTGAGCTTCCACAACGTCCCAATGGTCTCCTTGTTTCTGCAGTGTCATAGTGGACTCTTGGTTCCATGAGGTTCCTAAATGTCACAGGTCTCCTTGGTTCCATGTGGCCCTGCTGTGTCACCACAGCCCCTTGGTTCCAGGAGTTTCTGGGCTGTCAACAGTGGTTCCTTTGTTCCAATCAGGCACCGCTGTGTCACACTGCACCCTGGCTTCCATGAAGTTCTTCAGTGTCACAGTGGCCCCTTGGATCCATGCGGTCCCATAGTGTCACCATGGTCTCCTTGGACCTGCATTGTCATCAGGGACCATTGGTTCCATGTGGCCTGGCTGTGTCACAGTGATGTGGATTCCGTAATTGCCTTCAGTGTCACAATGGAGCCTTGTTTCTGTGAGGCTCTCAACTGTCACAACTGTCTCCTTGGTTCCATCAGCCCCCGCTGTGTCACAAGGGTCCCCTTGGTTCCATGAGCACACCAAAGCTTTGCATAAACATTGAGCAGCACCTGCTTAACACACCTGGGAACATCTGTCTGCATTCAAAAGACAGGTCACAGCTGAGAAAGGCACCAGCAGCTTCCATCTGCAACAGAGATGCAGGGAAAGGACAAGGACAGAGAATTCAGCTGCAAGACTCCGAGAATTCTGCATCCAGACATCATTTCTGGTCCCACTGTCCCTAGTAGAAAGGTGTCATCATTCCAGGTTCCAGGCAGCCTGTACTCAGCATGTGCTTCTACAGTGGGGGTTTGTCGTTTAGGAAAACCTGCTCAGGCTTTTCCCTTCTTTCCTCACAAACAGGAATACTTGTCCTGGGCCTGGATGCAGGCAGAGCCCTGAGGAGAGCACGTGGGACATGGTGCAGTGGGCAGGGACAGCCAGCTGCAGAGTTCAGGGGGAAGGGCTTCTGGTGCAGGGCCAGGCATGTCAGTCCCAGCTGGGCCATGTCAGACATGTCCCCAGGCTGGGCTTGGGGAGCAGCTTGTCCAAACAGGGTCAGCCTGGCAAGGGGCTCATTCTTCAGTGGGCCCACACCTCCTAAGGAGACATTCAGCATCAAGATCACCTGGGGAATGCCTAAGTTGCTTCTTCTTTGAACTGAAAAAGAAAAATTACTCCCTTTTATAAAACTGAAAATCATGAGCTGTACCTTGAAATCTTCCTCCTTAAGAGAACTCCAAAGTGACTCCAAGCAGCTGCACAAGGCCTGGAGACTGGAAGACATTGGAAAGAAGACAAAGAGCTCCTGAGGGTTTTCTGTATTTTAATGATCCCCAACGGTGGATTTGGGGCTGAGTCCAGGAGCCCCAGGCACTGAGAGAAGGTTGAAGAAGCTGCTCAAGGAGTCAGAAGCAAAACTCCAAGTCCCTTGGAGCATCACTGGCCCCACTGAGGGCAGGGACTGCCAAAGGCTCCCCAGGGAGTGGTGAGAGCAGATCCTTGAGGCCAGGATTGCAGGAGCCCGAGGCTGTGAGCAGGGAACTGCAATGCTGAGCAAGGCCTGGGCTGGTTGGAGGAAGCAGAAAGGCCAAGGCCTGAGCCCAGGCCTGGGCCAGCAGGGCCTGTCCCTCACAGGTGGCTCGGGGCTGTTCCTGGAGCACTGGGATGGGAGAGGCAGCAAGGACAAATGTCATCAAGCTGTGTGACACTCCAGATGCTCATGGAACCAAGGGCCAGTGTGACACAGCGGGGCCTCATGGAAACAAGAGGCCGTGCTGAGCCTGCGCGCCTGTAACACCCCAGAACACTGAAATGCTGAGGGTGAGCAAAGGCTCCTTTACTCGAGTTTGGTGCAGAGTAGAAACCCCAGCCAGATATTCTCAAGAGGTCAAAACGACACAAAAGTGTACTGGAAAAATACAGAAAACCGAGCTCCTTTGGCAAATGATTTCATACAACATCCAATTCAACGTGCATCACTTAGCGTAGCAGGAACATCATTAACTCGGCCCATGTAAGATGGAAACCTTTAGGCATAAAAATGTTAAACTACCCAAAAACATTCCAGTAAAAGAGGATAAGAAGGTTAAAAGAGAAAAAAGAGACAGAAAGACAGAAGATCTCCAGATAGATATGCAGAGAGCTACCAGCTGCTAGGCTTCCAGTGTGGCTGAGACACAGACCCAGGAGATTTCAGGATTCAGACCAGGGCTTGACGTCATGCCCGATTTTTTAAATCCCTAGCGTTTTCTAAGCTCTCCTCTTTTCAGGGACATCTGCTTTCTTACCACGCACTGCTGTGTTTCATTGCCTTTGTGTGGGATTGATTGACGGCTCAGCCAATCAGAGCTGGGTGGGCGCTGCCCCTGCTGTGTGCTTGATTGACGGCTCAGCCAATCAGAGCTGGCTGGGCGGTGACCCTGCTGTGTGATTGATTGACGGCTCAACCAATCAGAGCTGGCTGGGCGCTGCCCCTGCTGTGTGATTGATTGACGGCTCAGCCAATCAGAGCTGGCTGGGCGCTGCCCCTGCTGTGTGATTGATTGACGGCTCAGGCAGTCACAGCTGGGTTTGCTCTGCCCCTGCTGTGTGATTGGCAGATCTGCCAGGCCATGGCTGGGGACGGGGTTCTGTCCCACCTCATTCCAAGGTCTGTCCCAGCCCCGGCCCCACTCGGGCATTCCGAGCATCCCGACGGGTCTGGGGACATTGATGTCATCCAGCCTCTGACAGCGACCATGGGGACACTGCGGAACCTCATGGAACCAAAGAGACCATTTTGACACTCTGGTGCCTCATGCAATCAGGGGCACCTTTGTGAGACTCAGGACCCCAATGGAACCAAGGGTCAGTGATGAAGCTGTGCGGCCCAGAGAACCAAGGAGCCTTTGTTACACAGCAGGGCCACATGGAGCCCAGGGGCCGTGGTGACTCTGCAGGACCTTAGGGAAGCAAGGGGCCATTGTTTACACTACAGAAGCAGGGAGAATATTGTGACAAGGAGAATATCGGGACACTACAGGGACTCCTGGAATCAAGGAGAACATTGTGACACTGTGAGGCCCCATGGAACCAAGGCAACATGGAACAGGTCTGGCTGGCTGGGCCTCCCCGGGGGCCACCTGGCAAGACTGGCTGATCCTGGAATGTTGAGGACTGCCTCTCATCAGCTCCTGGAGCACTAAGGCTCTGTGCTTTCCTTCCTATGGAAAAGTACCAGCCCCTTTTGCAGGTTCCCACGGCTGAAACTGATATTCCCCCTGAAAAAGCACTACATACAAGGCTTGCTCCCAGCCAAAATCTGCTAGGAGTAACAGCTCTGGGTGGCCACCGTTTCCTGAGGGCTGCCTCTCATCTACCACTCTAAGGGTCGGTGTGAAGTTTCCCTCATTTTTGCCTCATGACCCTCTCAAGAAGACCTCAAGGACCCCCGCCCAGGTTGACTCTGGACAATGGTTTTCTGGCCTGCTTGAGGTGGGTGCTTGCCAAGGGACTCTTTGCAGGTGTGTTGTGCTCACTGGACTGTGCTGTCATGGTACCAGCTGAAGCCTGCATGTACTGCACGACCGCACCTGTCTCTTGGAGCACCACACAATGCTCCATAAATCTCCCCGCCTCTTGGCCACAAGCCACTCGCTTTGGAAAAGGACTACAAAAGAGCGATCCTCTGGAGAAGACCCTGAGTACTCCCCACGGATGACCACCCTTCCATTGGCTGGCCCACCATGACCTTGGTCTCGTCTGTTGGTAGCTACTTCCCCCTTCCCCTCCTTTTCTCTCTCTATACTCCGTTTCCTATATCTCTCCCCTCTAGCGCAACTGAATTGTTTGGCATTCAATAAAAATGCATTGCTGTTGTTGAATAAACTGATTTGTCCCCCGCTATTTACCTGTTTGCACCTCTGAGATCGAACAATCCTCGGCCTGTGTTGGCAGATGGTGACACACCCCCACCCCCCCCCCCCCCCATCCCCCATGCCCCTGCTTCTCCCAGTTGATTGCTGATCGTGGTGTGACATGGAATGGAACATCCCTTGGGCCAGTCCAGCCCAGCTGTCCCATCCCTGTTCCCTCAGGAACACTTGCCCATCCCAAGTCCATGGGTTGGAGGGGCTTGCAGACACGCCTCGTGGGGCGAGCACTGTGACAAGGACAGGAGAACAGAACAACATTTACACTTACCAAGGGCAGAGAACAGAAGAGCACAGTCTTGGAGAAACGCACAAAGGATGTAGCCGAGGCAAACGGAGCGTGCACAAAACGCAAGGAGAATGTCAGCTCAGCTCTGCAAGGCTGACAAAAGCAGAAGTTATACACAACAATAATATTGCCCTTCCTCAAAAGCGGGGATCAAAGAGCAGTCACCTAAAAAGGACAGTGCATGTTGAAGACACACTCCAAAGAACCATAGAAGGACTTGTGAGAAGGGGTGCAATTATGGCAAATAAATTCCAGGTGGGGTTAACTAATGAATACATCATCAGTGTGAGTGATAAAAGCTCCGATTGCCTGGTGGCCAGTGCACTCGAGTAGATGAAGGATTGCCCAAGTGACCACCATGGTGTAATAAAGAATACCTGCTCTCAAATCCTCAAAACTGTGTTCAAAAGTTGCTATCCAGCAGATTTCAGTATCAGTGGTGTCCCTGACTCCATTATGCCCCTTGCACACTTTCACGAGGGCCCCTTGGTTCCACGAGGCCCTGCTGGATAACAGTGGACCCTTGGTTCCATTTGGGTCTGTACTGTCAAAATGGCCTCCTTAGTTCTGCACTGCCACAATGCTCTCTCCTTGGTGCCACGAGGCCTTGGTGTGTCACAACAGCCTCTCGGTTCCATGAACTGCCATAGTGTCAGCACGGTCTCTTGCATCTGCAGTATCACGATGGACAATTGGTTACAAGCAGCCCCGCTGTGTCACAACGACTACTTGGTTCATGAGGCCCCACAGTGTCACCATGGCCCCTTGGTTCCCCGAGGCCTCGCTGTAGAACAATGGCCTCTCAGTTCCAGGAGGTTTTGTACTGTCAACAGTGCTCTCCTTGGTTCTACAGTGGCTGCTTGCTTCCATAATTCTTCCTCAGTGTCACAGTGGTCTCCTTGGTTCCATGAGGCTCTGCAATGTCCCAATATCCCATCGTTTCCATGAGCTTCTGTCCCATCAACCATGTCCTTTGCTCCAGTGAGGCCCCGCAACGGCACACCGGACCCTTGGCTCCATGAGGTTCCATAGTGTAACATGGGTGCCTTGATTCCAAGAGGTTCTGCTGGGTCACACTGGACCCTTGGTTCCATGAGGTTCCGTGGTATCGCCATGGTTTCCCTGGATCCGCAGTAGCGCTACGGACCATAGGTTTCATGCAGCTTTGCTGTGCTACAGTGGCTCCTTGGTTCCATCAAGTGCCACTGTGTAACAAGGGAATCTTGGTCCCATGAGGTTCTGGACTGTCACAATGGTGTCCTTGGTTCTGGACTCTAACAACGGACCCTTGGTTCCACGAGGTTCCATTACGTCACAATGCTCTCCTTGGTTCCACAAGGCCTTGCTTTGTCACAATGGACCCTTGGTTCCATGAGCTTCCGTAGTGTAACCATGGTCTCCTGGGATCTGCATTGTCACAATGGACAATTGGTTGCATGGGAGCCTGCTGTGTCACAAGAGAGCCTTAGCTCCATGAGGTTCTGGACTGTCACAGTGGTCTCCCTGCTTCAACGAGGCCCTGGAGTGTCTCGAGGGCTGCTTGGTTCTGTGAGCTTCCACAACGTCCCAATGGTCTCCTTGTTTCTGCAGTGTCATAGTGGACTCTTGGTTCCATGAGGTTCCTAAATGTCACAGGTCTCCTTGGTTCCATGTGGCCCTGCTGTGTCACCACAGCCCCTTGGTTCCAGGAGTTTCTGGGCTGTCAACAGTGGTTCCTTTGTTCCAATCAGGCACCGCTGTGTCACACTGCACCCTGGCTTCCATGAAGTTCTTCAGTGTCACAGTGGCCCCTTGGATCCATGCGGTCCCATAGTGTCACCATGGTCTCCTTGGACCTGCATTGTCATCAGGGACCATTGGTTCCATGTGGCCTGGCTGTGTCACAGTGATGTGGATTCCGTAATTGCCTTCAGTGTCACAATGGAGCCTTGTTTCTGTGAGGCTCTCAACTGTCACAACTGTCTCCTTGGTTCCATCAGCCCCCGCTGTGTCACAAGGGTCCCCTTGGTTCCATGAGCACACCAAAGCTTTGCATAAACATTGAGCAGCACCTGCTTAACACACCTGGGAACATCTGTCTGCATTCAAAAGACAGGTCACAGCTGAGAAAGGCACCAGCAGCTTCCATCTGCAACAGAGATGCAGGGAAAGGACAAGGACAGAGAATTCAGCTGCAAGACTCCGAGAATTCTGCATCCAGACATCATTTCTGGTCCCACTGTCCCTAGTAGAAAGGTGTCATCATTCCAGGTTCCAGGCAGCCTGTACTCAGCATGTGCTTCTACAGTGGGGGTTTGTCGTTTAGGAAAACCTGCTCAGGCTTTTCCCTTCTTTCCTCACAAACAGGAATACTTGTCCTGGGCCTGGATGCAGGCAGAGCCCTGAGGAGAGCACGTGGGACATGGTGCAGTGGGCAGGGACAGCCAGCTGCAGAGTTCAGGGGGAAGGGCTTCTGGTGCAGGGCCAGGCATGTCAGTCCCAGCTGGGCCATGTCAGACATGTCCCCAGGCTGGGCTTGGGGAGCAGCTTGTCCAAACAGGGTCAGCCTGGCAAGGGGCTCATTCTTCAGTGGGCCCACACCTCCTAAGGAGACATTCAGCATCAAGATCACCTGGGGAATGCCTAAGTTGCTTCTTCTTTGAACTGAAAAAGAAAAATTACTCCCTTTTATAAAACTGAAAATCATGAGCTGTACCTTGAAATCTTCCTCCTTAAGAGAACTCCAAAGTGACTCCAAGCAGCTGCACAAGGCCTGGAGACTGGAAGACATTGGAAAGAAGACAAAGAGCTCCTGAGGGTTTTCTGTATTTTAATGATCCCCAACGGTGGATTTGGGGCTGAGTCCAGGAGCCCCAGGCACTGAGAGAAGGTTGAAGAAGCTGCTCAAGGAGTCAGAAGCAAAACTCCAAGTCCCTTGGAGCATCACTGGCCCCACTGAGGGCAGGGACTGCCAAAGGCTCCCCAGGGAGTGGTGAGAGCAGATCCTTGAGGCCAGGATTGCAGGAGCCCGAGGCTGTGAGCAGGGAACTGCAATGCTGAGCAAGGCCTGGGCTGGTTGGAGGAAGCAGAAAGGCCAAGGCCTGAGCCCAGGCCTGGGCCAGCAGGGCCTGTCCCTCACAGGTGGCTCGGGGCTGTTCCTGGAGCACTGGGATGGGAGAGGCAGCAAGGACAAATGTCATCAAGCTGTGTGACACTCCAGATGCTCATGGAACCAAGGGCCAGTGTGACACAGCGGGGCCTCATGGAAACAAGAGGCCGTGCTGAGCCTGCGCGCCTCTAACACCCCAGAACACTGAAATGCTGAGGGTGAGCAAAGGCTCCTTTACTCGAGTTTGGTGCAGAGTAGAAACCCCAGCCAGATATTCTCAAGAGGTCAAAACGACACAAAAGTGTACTGGAAAAATACAGAAAACCGAGCTCCTTTGGCAAATGATTTCATACAACATCCAATTCAACGTGCATCACTTAGCGTAGCAGGAACATCATTAACTCGGCCCATGTAAGATGGAAACCTTTAGGCATAAAAATGTTAAACTACCCAAAAACATTCCAGTAAAAGAGGATAAGAAGGTTAAAAGAGAAAAAAGAGACAGAAAGACAGAAGATCTCCAGATAGATATGCAGAGAGCTACCAGCTGCTAGGCTTCCAGTGTGGCTGAGACACAGACCCAGGAGATTTCATGATTCAGACCAGGGCTTGACGTCATGCCCGATTTTTTAAATCCCTAGCGTTTTCTAAGCTCTCCTCTTTTCAGGGACATCTGCTTTCTTACCACGCACTGCTGTGTTTCATTGCCTTTGTGTGGGATTGATTGACGGCTCAGCCAATCAGAGCTGGGTGGGCGCTGCCCCTGCTGTGTGCTTGATTGACGGCTCAGCCAATCAGAGCTGGCTGGGCGGTGACCCTGCTGTGTGATTGATTGACGGCTCAACCAATCAGAGCTGGCTGGGCGCTGCCCCTGCTGTGTGATTGATTGACGGCTCAGCCAATCAGAGCTGGCTGGGCGCTGCCCCTGCTGTGTGATTGATTGACGGCTCAGGCAGTCACAGCTGGGTTTGCTCTGCCCCTGCTGTGTGATTGGCAGATCTGCCAGGCCATGGCTGGGGACGGGGTTCTGTCCCACCTCATTCCAAGGTCTGTCCCAGCCCCGGCCCCACTCGGGCATTCCGAGCATCCCGACGGGTCTGGGGACATTGATGTCATCCAGCCTCTGACAGCGACCATGGGGACACTGCGGAACCTCATGGAACCAAAGAGACCATTTTGACACTCTGGTGCCTCATGCAATCAGGGGCACCTTTGTGAGACTCAGGACCCCAATGGAACCAAGGGTCAGTGATGAAGCTGTGCGGCCCAGAGAACCAAGGAGCCTTTGTTACACAGCAGGGCCACATGGAGCCCAGGGGCCGTGGTGACTCTGCAGGACCTTAGGGAAGCAAGGGGCCATTGTTTACACTACAGAAGCAGGGAGAATATTGTGACAAGGAGAATATCGGGACACTACAGGGACTCCTGGAATCAAGGAGAACATTGTGACACTGTGAGGCCCCATGGAACCAAGGCAACATGGAACAGGTCTGGCTGGCTGGGCCTCCCCGGGGGCCACCTGGCAAGACTGGCTGATCCTGGAATGTTGAGGACTGCCTCTCATCAGCTCCTGGAGCACTAAGGCTCTGTGCTTTCCTTCCTATGGAAAAGTACCAGCCCCTTTTGCAGGTTCCCACGGCTGAAACTGATATTCCCCCTGAAAAAGCACTACATACAAGGCTTGCTCCCAGCCAAAATCTGCTAGGAGTAACAGCTCTGGGTGGCCACCGTTTCCTGAGGGCTGCCTCTCATCTACCACTCTAAGGGTCGGTGTGAAGTTTCCCTCATTTTTGCCTCATGACCCTCTCAAGAAGACCTCAAGGACCCCCGCCCAGGTTGACTCTGGACAATGGTTTTCTGGCCTGCTTGAGGTGGGTGCTTGCCAAGGGACTCTTTGCAGGTGTGTTGTGCTCACTGGACTGTGCTGTCATGGTACCAGCTGAAGCCTGCATGTACTGCACGACCGCACCTGTCTCTTGGAGCACCACACAGTGCTCCATAAATCTCCCCGCCTCTTGGCCACAAGCCACTCGCTTTGGAAAAGGACTACAAAAGAGCGATCCTCTGGAGAAGACCCTGAGTACTCCCCACGGATGACCACCCTTCCATTGGCTGGCCCACCATGACCTTGGTCTCGTCTGTTGGTAGCTACTTCCCCCTTCCCCTCCTTTTCTCTCTCTATACTCCGTTTCCTATATCTCTCCCCTCTAGCGCAACTGAATTGTTTGGCATTCAATAAAAATGCATTGCTGTTGTTGAATAAACTGATTTGTCCCCCGCTATTTACCTGTTTGCACCTCTGAGATCGAACAATCCTCGGCCTGTGTTGGCAGATGGTGACACACCCCCACCCCCCCCCCCCCCCATCCCCCATGCCCCTGCTTCTCCCAGTTGATTGCTGATCGTGGTGTGACATGGAATGGAACATCCCTTGGGCCAGTCCAGCCCAGCTGTCCCATCCCTGTTCCCTCAGGAACACTTGCCCATCCCAAGTCCATGGGTTGGAGGGGCTTGCAGACACGCCTCGTGGGGCGAGCACTGTGACAAGGACAGGAGAACAGAACAACATTTACACTTACCAAGGGCAGAGAACAGAAGAGCACAGTCTTGGAGAAACGCACAAAGGATGTAGCCGAGGCAAACGGAGCGTGCACAAAACGCAAGGAGAATGTCAGCTCAGCTCTGCAAGGCTGACAAAAGCAGAAGTTATACACAACAATAATATTGCCCTTCCTCAAAAGCGGGGATCAAAGAGCAGTCACCTAAAAAGGACAGTGCATGTTGAAGACACACTCCAAAGAACCATAGAAGGACTTGTGAGAAGGGGTGCAATTATGGCAAATAAATTCCAGGTGGGGTTAACTAATGAATACATCATCAGTGTGAGTGATAAAAGCTCCGATTGCCTGGTGGCCAGTGCACTCGAGTAGATGAAGGATTGCCCAAGTGACCACCATGGTGTAATAAAGAATACCTGCTCTCAAATCCTCAAAACTGTGTTCAAAAGTTGCTATCCAGCAGATTTCAGTATCAGTGGTGTCCCTGACTCCATTATGCCCCTTGCACACTTTCACGAGGGCCCCTTGGTTCCACGAGGCCCTGCTGGATAACAGTGGACCCTTGGTTCCATTTGGGTCTGTACTGTCAAAATGGCCTCCTTAGTTCTGCACTGCCACAATGCTCTCTCCTTGGTGCCACGAGGCCTTGGTGTGTCACAACAGCCTCTCGGTTCCATGAACTGCCATAGTGTCAGCACGGTCTCTTGCATCTGCAGTATCACGATGGACAATTGGTTACAAGCAGCCCCGCTGTGTCACAACGACTACTTGGTTCATGAGGCCCCACAGTGTCACCATGGCCCCTTGGTTCCCCGAGGCCTCGCTGTAGAACAATGGCCTCTCAGTTCCAGGAGGTTTTGTACTGTCAACAGTGCTCTCCTTGGTTCTACAGTGGCTGCTTGCTTCCATAATTCTTCCTCAGTGTCACAGTGGTCTCCTTGGTTCCATGAGGCTCTGCAATGTCCCAATATCCCATCGTTTCCATGAGCTTCTGTCCCATCAACCATGTCCTTTGCTCCAGTGAGGCCCCGCAACGGCACACCGGACCCTTGGCTCCATGAGGTTCCATAGTGTAACATGGGTGCCTTGATTCCAAGAGGTTCTGCTGGGTCACACTGGACCCTTGGTTCCATGAGGTTCCGTGGTATCGCCATGGTTTCCCTGGATCCGCAGTAGCGCTACGGACCATAGGTTTCATGCAGCTTTGCTGTGCTACAGTGGCTCCTTGGTTCCATCAAGTGCCACTGTGTAACAAGGGAATCTTGGTCCCATGAGGTTCTGGACTGTCACAATGGTGTCCTTGGTTCTGGACTCTAACAACGGACCCTTGGTTCCACGAGGTTCCATTACGTCACAATGCTCTCCTTGGTTCCACAAGGCCTTGCTTTGTCACAATGGACCCTTGGTTCCATGAGCTTCCGTAGTGTAACCATGGTCTCCTGGGATCTGCATTGTCACAATGGACAATTGGTTGCATGGGAGCCTGCTGTGTCACAAGAGAGCCTTAGCTCCATGAGGTTCTGGACTGTCACAGTGGTCTCCCTGCTTCAACGAGGCCCTGGAGTGTCTCGAGGGCTGCTTGGTTCTGTGAGCTTCCACAACGTCCCAATGGTCTCCTTGTTTCTGCAGTGTCATAGTGGACTCTTGGTTCCATGAGGTTCCTAAATGTCACAGGTCTCCTTGGTTCCATGTGGCCCTGCTGTGTCACCACAGCCCCTTGGTTCCAGGAGTTTCTGGGCTGTCAACAGTGGTTCCTTTGTTCCAATCAGGCACCGCTGTGTCACACTGCACCCTGGCTTCCATGAAGTTCTTCAGTGTCACAGTGGCCCCTTGGATCCATGCGGTCCCATAGTGTCACCATGGTCTCCTTGGACCTGCATTGTCATCAGGGACCATTGGTTCCATGTGGCCTGGCTGTGTCACAGTGATGTGGATTCCGTAATTGCCTTCAGTGTCACAATGGAGCCTTGTTTCTGTGAGGCTCTCAACTGTCACAACTGTCTCCTTGGTTCCATCAGCCCCCGCTGTGTCACAAGGGTCCCCTTGGTTCCATGAGCACACCAAAGCTTTGCATAAACATTGAGCAGCACCTGCTTAACACACCTGGGAACATCTGTCTGCATTCAAAAGACAGGTCACAGCTGAGAAAGGCACCAGCAGCTTCCATCTGCAACAGAGATGCAGGGAAAGGACAAGGACAGAGAATTCAGCTGCAAGACTCCGAGAATTCTGCATCCAGACATCATTTCTGGTCCCACTGTCCCTAGTAGAAAGGTGTCATCATTCCAGGTTCCAGGCAGCCTGTACTCAGCATGTGCTTCTACAGTGGGGGTTTGTCGTTTAGGAAAACCTGCTCAGGCTTTTCCCTTCTTTCCTCACAAACAGGAATACTTGTCCTGGGCCTGGATGCAGGCAGAGCCCTGAGGAGAGCACGTGGGACATGGTGCAGTGGGCAGGGACAGCCAGCTGCAGAGTTCAGGGGGAAGGGCTTCTGGTGCAGGGCCAGGCATGTCAGTCCCAGCTGGGCCATGTCAGACATGTCCCCAGGCTGGGCTTGGGGAGCAGCTTGTCCAAACAGGGTCAGCCTGGCAAGGGGCTCATTCTTCAGTGGGCCCACACCTCCTAAGGAGACATTCAGCATCAAGATCACCTGGGGAATGCCTAAGTTGCTTCTTCTTTGAACTGAAAAAGAAAAATTACTCCCTTTTATAAAACTGAAAATCATGAGCTGTACCTTGAAATCTTCCTCCTTAAGAGAACTCCAAAGTGACTCCAAGCAGCTGCACAAGGCCTGGAGACTGGAAGACATTGGAAAGAAGACAAAGAGCTCCTGAGGGTTTTCTGTATTTTAATGATCCCCAACGGTGGATTTGGGGCTGAGTCCAGGAGCCCCAGGCACTGAGAGAAGGTTGAAGAAGCTGCTCAAGGAGTCAGAAGCAAAACTCCAAGTCCCTTGGAGCATCACTGGCCCCACTGAGGGCAGGGACTGCCAAAGGCTCCCCAGGGAGTGGTGAGAGCAGATCCTTGAGGCCAGGATTGCAGGAGCCCGAGGCTGTGAGCAGGGAACTGCAATGCTGAGCAAGGCCTGGGCTGGTTGGAGGAAGCAGAAAGGCCAAGGCCTGAGCCCAGGCCTGGGCCAGCAGGGCCTGTCCCTCACAGGTGGCTCGGGGCTGTTCCTGGAGCACTGGGATGGGAGAGGCAGCAAGGACAAATGTCATCAAGCTGTGTGACACTCCAGATGCTCATGGAACCAAGGGCCAGTGTGACACAGCGGGGCCTCATGGAAACAAGAGGCCGTGCTGAGCCTGCGCGCCTGTAACACCCCAGAACACTGAAATGCTGAGGGTGAGCAAAGGCTCCTTTACTCGAGTTTGGTGCAGAGTAGAAACCCCAGCCAGATATTCTCAAGAGGTCAAAACGACACAAAAGTGTACTGGAAAAATACAGAAAACCGAGCTCCTTTGGCAAATGATTTCATACAACATCCAATTCAACGTGCATCACTTAGCGTAGCAGGAACATCATTAACTCGGCCCATGTAAGATGGAAACCTTTAGGCATAAAAATGTTAAACTACCCAAAAACATTCCAGTAAAAGAGGATAAGAAGGTTAAAAGAGAAAAAAGAGACAGAAAGACAGAAGATCTCCAGATAGATATGCAGAGAGCTACCAGCTGCTAGGCTTCCAGTGTGGCTGAGACACAGACCCAGGAGATTTCATGATTCAGACCAGGGCTTGACGTCATGCCCGATTTTTTAAATCCCTAGCGTTTTCTAAGCTCTCCTCTTTTCAGGGACATCTGCTTTCTTACCACGCACTGCTGTGTTTCATTGCCTTTGTGTGGGATTGATTGACGGCTCAGCCAATCAGAGCTGGGTGGGCGCTGCCCCTGCTGTGTGCTTGATTGACGGCTCAGCCAATCAGAGCTGGCTGGGCGGTGACCCTGCTGTGTGATTGATTGACGGCTCAACCAATCAGAGCTGGCTGGGCGCTGCCCCTGCTGTGTGATTGATTGACGGCTCAGCCAATCAGAGCTGGCTGGGCGCTGCCCCTGCTGTGTGATTGATTGACGGCTCAGGCAGTCACAGCTGGGTTTGCTCTGCCCCTGCTGTGTGATTGGCAGATCTGCCAGGCCATGGCTGGGGACGGGGTTCTGTCCCACCTCATTCCAAGGTCTGTCCCAGCCCCGGCCCCACTCGGGCATTCCGAGCATCCCGACGGGTCTGGGGACATTGATGTCATCCAGCCTCTGACAGCGACCATGGGGACACTGCGGAACCTCATGGAACCAAAGAGACCATTTTGACACTCTGGTGCCTCATGCAATCAGGGGCACCTTTGTGAGACTCAGGACCCCAATGGAACCAAGGGTCAGTGATGAAGCTGTGCGGCCCAGAGAACCAAGGAGCCTTTGTTACACAGCAGGGCCACATGGAGCCCAGGGGCCGTGGTGACTCTGCAGGACCTTAGGGAAGCAAGGGGCCATTGTTTACACTACAGAAGCAGGGAGAATATTGTGACAAGGAGAATATCGGGACACTACAGGGACTCCTGGAATCAAGGAGAACATTGTGACACTGTGAGGCCCCATGGAACCAAGGCAACATGGAACAGGTCTGGCTGGCTGGGCCTCCCCGGGGGCCACCTGGCAAGACTGGCTGATCCTGGAATGTTGAGGACTGCCTCTCATCAGCTCCTGGAGCACTAAGGCTCTGTGCTTTCCTTCCTATGGAAAAGTACCAGCCCCTTTTGCAGGTTCCCACGGCTGAAACTGATATTCCCCCTGAAAAAGCACTACATACAAGGCTTGCTCCCAGCCAAAATCTGCTAGGAGTAACAGCTCTGGGTGGCCACCGTTTCCTGAGGGCTGCCTCTCATCTACCACTCTAAGGGTCGGTGTGAAGTTTCCCTCATTTTTGCCTCATGACCCTCTCAAGAAGACCTCAAGGACCCCCGCCCAGGTTGACTCTGGACAATGGTTTTCTGGCCTGCTTGAGGTGGGTGCTTGCCAAGGGACTCTTTGCAGGTGTGTTGTGCTCACTGGACTGTGCTGTCATGGTACCAGCTGAAGCCTGCATGTACTGCACGACCGCACCTGTCTCTTGGAGCACCACACAATGCTCCATAAATCTCCCCGCCTCTTGGCCACAAGCCACTCGCTTTGGAAAAGGACTACAAAAGAGCGATCCTCTGGAGAAGACCCTGAGTACTCCCCACGGATGACCACCCTTCCATTGGCTGGCCCACCATGACCTTGGTCTCGTCTGTTGGTAGCTACTTCCCCCTTCCCCTCCTTTTCTCTCTCTATACTCCGTTTCCTATATCTCTCCCCTCTAGCGCAACTGAATTGTTTGGCATTCAATAAAAATGCATTGCTGTTGTTGAATAAACTGATTTGTCCCCCGCTATTTACCTGTTTGCACCTCTGAGATCGAACAATCCTCGGCCTGTGTTGGCAGATGGTGACACACCCCCACCCCCCCCCCCCCCCATCCCCCATGCCCCTGCTTCTCCCAGTTGATTGCTGATCGTGGTGTGACATGGAATGGAACATCCCTTGGGCCAGTCCAGCCCAGCTGTCCCATCCCTGTTCCCTCAGGAACACTTGCCCATCCCAAGTCCATGGGTTGGAGGGGCTTGCAGACACGCCTCGTGGGGCGAGCACTGTGACAAGGACAGGAGAACAGAACAACATTTACACTTACCAAGGGCAGAGAACAGAAGAGCACAGTCTTGGAGAAACGCACAAAGGATGTAGCCGAGGCAAACGGAGCGTGCACAAAACGCAAGGAGAATGTCAGCTCAGCTCTGCAAGGCTGACAAAAGCAGAAGTTATACACAACAATAATATTGCCCTTCCTCAAAAGCGGGGATCAAAGAGCAGTCACCTAAAAAGGACAGTGCATGTTGAAGACACACTCCAAAGAACCATAGAAGGACTTGTGAGAAGGGGTGCAATTATGGCAAATAAATTCCAGGTGGGGTTAACTAATGAATACATCATCAGTGTGAGTGATAAAAGCTCCGATTGCCTGGTGGCCAGTGCACTCGAGTAGATGAAGGATTGCCCAAGTGACCACCATGGTGTAATAAAGAATACCTGCTCTCAAATCCTCAAAACTGTGTTCAAAAGTTGCTATCCAGCAGATTTCAGTATCAGTGGTGTCCCTGACTCCATTATGCCCCTTGCACACTTTCACGAGGGCCCCTTGGTTCCACGAGGCCCTGCTGGATAACAGTGGACCCTTGGTTCCATTTGGGTCTGTACTGTCAAAATGGCCTCCTTAGTTCTGCACTGCCACAATGCTCTCTCCTTGGTGCCACGAGGCCTTGGTGTGTCACAACAGCCTCTCGGTTCCATGAACTGCCATAGTGTCAGCACGGTCTCTTGCATCTGCAGTATCACGATGGACAATTGGTTACAAGCAGCCCCGCTGTGTCACAACGACTACTTGGTTCATGAGGCCCCACAGTGTCACCATGGCCCCTTGGTTCCCCGAGGCCTCGCTGTAGAACAATGGCCTCTCAGTTCCAGGAGGTTTTGTACTGTCAACAGTGCTCTCCTTGGTTCTACAGTGGCTGCTTGCTTCCATAATTCTTCCTCAGTGTCACAGTGGTCTCCTTGGTTCCATGAGGCTCTGCAATGTCCCAATATCCCATCGTTTCCATGAGCTTCTGTCCCATCAACCATGTCCTTTGCTCCAGTGAGGCCCCGCAACGGCACACCGGACCCTTGGCTCCATGAGGTTCCATAGTGTAACATGGGTGCCTTGATTCCAAGAGGTTCTGCTGGGTCACACTGGACCCTTGGTTCCATGAGGTTCCGTGGTATCGCCATGGTTTCCCTGGATCCGCAGTAGCGCTACGGACCATAGGTTTCATGCAGCTTTGCTGTGCTACAGTGGCTCCTTGGTTCCATCAAGTGCCACTGTGTAACAAGGGAATCTTGGTCCCATGAGGTTCTGGACTGTCACAATGGTGTCCTTGGTTCTGGACTCTAACAACGGACCCTTGGTTCCACGAGGTTCCATTACGTCACAATGCTCTCCTTGGTTCCACAAGGCCTTGCTTTGTCACAATGGACCCTTGGTTCCATGAGCTTCCGTAGTGTAACCATGGTCTCCTGGGATCTGCATTGTCACAATGGACAATTGGTTGCATGGGAGCCTGCTGTGTCACAAGAGAGCCTTAGCTCCATGAGGTTCTGGACTGTCACAGTGGTCTCCCTGCTTCAACGAGGCCCTGGAGTGTCTCGAGGGCTGCTTGGTTCTGTGAGCTTCCACAACGTCCCAATGGTCTCCTTGTTTCTGCAGTGTCATAGTGGACTCTTGGTTCCATGAGGTTCCTAAATGTCACAGGTCTCCTTGGTTCCATGTGGCCCTGCTGTGTCACCACAGCCCCTTGGTTCCAGGAGTTTCTGGGCTGTCAACAGTGGTTCCTTTGTTCCAATCAGGCACCGCTGTGTCACACTGCACCCTGGCTTCCATGAAGTTCTTCAGTGTCACAGTGGCCCCTTGGATCCATGCGGTCCCATAGTGTCACCATGGTCTCCTTGGACCTGCATTGTCATCAGGGACCATTGGTTCCATGTGGCCTGGCTGTGTCACAGTGATGTGGATTCCGTAATTGCCTTCAGTGTCACAATGGAGCCTTGTTTCTGTGAGGCTCTCAACTGTCACAACTGTCTCCTTGGTTCCATCAGCCCCCGCTGTGTCACAAGGGTCCCCTTGGTTCCATGAGCACACCAAAGCTTTGCATAAACATTGAGCAGCACCTGCTTAACACACCTGGGAACATCTGTCTGCATTCAAAAGACAGGTCACAGCTGAGAAAGGCACCAGCAGCTTCCATCTGCAACAGAGATGCAGGGAAAGGACAAGGACAGAGAATTCAGCTGCAAGACTCCGAGAATTCTGCATCCAGACATCATTTCTGGTCCCACTGTCCCTAGTAGAAAGGTGTCATCATTCCAGGTTCCAGGCAGCCTGTACTCAGCATGTGCTTCTACAGTGGGGGTTTGTCGTTTAGGAAAACCTGCTCAGGCTTTTCCCTTCTTTCCTCACAAACAGGAATACTTGTCCTGGGCCTGGATGCAGGCAGAGCCCTGAGGAGAGCACGTGGGACATGGTGCAGTGGGCAGGGACAGCCAGCTGCAGAGTTCAGGGGGAAGGGCTTCTGGTGCAGGGCCAGGCATGTCAGTCCCAGCTGGGCCATGTCAGACATGTCCCCAGGCTGGGCTTGGGGAGCAGCTTGTCCAAACAGGGTCAGCCTGGCAAGGGGCTCATTCTTCAGTGGGCCCACACCTCCTAAGGAGACATTCAGCATCAAGATCACCTGGGGAATGCCTAAGTTGCTTCTTCTTTGAACTGAAAAAGAAAAATTACTCCCTTTTATAAAACTGAAAATCATGAGCTGTACCTTGAAATCTTCCTCCTTAAGAGAACTCCAAAGTGACTCCAAGCAGCTGCACAAGGCCTGGAGACTGGAAGACATTGGAAAGAAGACAAAGAGCTCCTGAGGGTTTTCTGTATTTTAATGATCCCCAACGGTGGATTTGGGGCTGAGTCCAGGAGCCCCAGGCACTGAGAGAAGGTTGAAGAAGCTGCTCAAGGAGTCAGAAGCAAAACTCCAAGTCCCTTGGAGCATCACTGGCCCCACTGAGGGCAGGGACTGCCAAAGGCTCCCCAGGGAGTGGTGAGAGCAGATCCTTGAGGCCAGGATTGCAGGAGCCCGAGGCTGTGAGCAGGGAACTGCAATGCTGAGCAAGGCCTGGGCTGGTTGGAGGAAGCAGAAAGGCCAAGGCCTGAGCCCAGGCCTGGGCCAGCAGGGCCTGTCCCTCACAGGTGGCTCGGGGCTGTTCCTGGAGCACTGGGATGGGAGAGGCAGCAAGGACAAATGTCATCAAGCTGTGTGACACTCCAGATGCTCATGGAACCAAGGGCCAGTGTGACACAGCGGGGCCTCATGGAAACAAGAGGCCGTGCTGAGCCTGCGCGCCTGTAACACCCCAGAACACTGAAATGCTGAGGGTGAGCAAAGGCTCCTTTACTCGAGTTTGGTGCAGAGTAGAAACCCCAGCCAGATATTCTCAAGAGGTCAAAACGACACAAAAGTGTACTGGAAAAATACAGAAAACCGAGCTCCTTTGGCAAATGATTTCATACAACATCCAATTCAACGTGCATCACTTAGCGTAGCAGGAACATCATTAACTCGGCCCATGTAAGATGGAAACCTTTAGGCATAAAAATGTTAAACTACCCAAAAACATTCCAGTAAAAGAGGATAAGAAGGTTAAAAGAGAAAAAAGAGACAGAAAGACAGAAGATCTCCAGATAGATATGCAGAGAGCTACCAGCTGCTAGGCTTCCAGTGTGGCTGAGACACAGACCCAGGAGATTTCAGGATTCAGACCAGGGCTTGACGTCATGCCCGATTTTTTAAATCCCTAGCGTTTTCTAAGCTCTCCTCTTTTCAGGGACATCTGCTTTCTTACCACGCACTGCTGTGTTTCATTGCCTTTGTGTGGGATTGATTGACGGCTCAGCCAATCAGAGCTGGGTGGGCGCTGCCCCTGCTGTGTGCTTGATTGACGGCTCAGCCAATCAGAGCTGGCTGGGCGGTGACCCTGCTGTGTGATTGATTGACGGCTCAACCAATCAGAGCTGGCTGGGCGCTGCCCCTGCTGTGTGATTGATTGACGGCTCAGCCAATCAGAGCTGGCTGGGCGCTGCCCCTGCTGTGTGATTGATTGACGGCTCAGGCAGTCACAGCTGGGTTTGCTCTGCCCCTGCTGTGTGATTGGCAGATCTGCCAGGCCATGGCTGGGGACGGGGTTCTGTCCCACCTCATTCCAAGGTCTGTCCCAGCCCCGGCCCCACTCGGGCATTCCGAGCATCCCGACGGGTCTGGGGACATTGATGTCATCCAGCCTCTGACAGCGACCATGGGGACACTGCGGAACCTCATGGAACCAAAGAGACCATTTTGACACTCTGGTGCCTCATGCAATCAGGGGCACCTTTGTGAGACTCAGGACCCCAATGGAACCAAGGGTCAGTGATGAAGCTGTGCGGCCCAGAGAACCAAGGAGCCTTTGTTACACAGCAGGGCCACATGGAGCCCAGGGGCCGTGGTGACTCTGCAGGACCTTAGGGAAGCAAGGGGCCATTGTTTACACTACAGAAGCAGGGAGAATATTGTGACAAGGAGAATATCGGGACACTACAGGGACTCCTGGAATCAAGGAGAACATTGTGACACTGTGAGGCCCCATGGAACCAAGGCAACATGGAACAGGTCTGGCTGGCTGGGCCTCCCCGGGGGCCACCTGGCAAGACTGGCTGATCCTGGAATGTTGAGGACTGCCTCTCATCAGCTCCTGGAGCACTAAGGCTCTGTGCTTTCCTTCCTATGGAAAAGTACCAGCCCCTTTTGCAGGTTCCCACGGCTGAAACTGATATTCCCCCTGAAAAAGCACTACATACAAGGCTTGCTCCCAGCCAAAATCTGCTAGGAGTAACAGCTCTGGGTGGCCACCGTTTCCTGAGGGCTGCCTCTCATCTACCACTCTAAGGGTCGGTGTGAAGTTTCCCTCATTTTTGCCTCATGACCCTCTCAAGAAGACCTCAAGGACCCCCGCCCAGGTTGACTCTGGACAATGGTTTTCTGGCCTGCTTGAGGTGGGTGCTTGCCAAGGGACTCTTTGCAGGTGTGTTGTGCTCACTGGACTGTGCTGTCATGGTACCAGCTGAAGCCTGCATGTACTGCACGACCGCACCTGTCTCTTGGAGCACCACACAATGCTCCATAAATCTCCCCGCCTCTTGGCCACAAGCCACTCGCTTTGGAAAAGGACTACAAAAGAGCGATCCTCTGGAGAAGACCCTGAGTACTCCCCACGGATGACCACCCTTCCATTGGCTGGCCCACCATGACCTTGGTCTCGTCTGTTGGTAGCTACTTCCCCCTTCCCCTCCTTTTCTCTCTCTATACTCCGTTTCCTATATCTCTCCCCTCTAGCGCAACTGAATTGTTTGGCATTCAATAAAAATGCATTGCTGTTGTTGAATAAACTGATTTGTCCCCCGCTATTTACCTGTTTGCACCTCTGAGATCGAACAATCCTCGGCCTGTGTTGGCAGATGGTGACACACCCCCACCCCCCCCCCCCCCATCCCCCATGCCCCTGCTTCTCCCAGTTGATTGCTGATCGTGGTGTGACATGGAATGGAACATCCCTTGGGCCAGTCCAGCCCAGCTGTCCCATCCCTGTTCCCTCAGGAACACTTGCCCATCCCAAGTCCATGGGTTGGAGGGGCTTGCAGACACGCCTCGTGGGGCGAGCACTGTGACAAGGACAGGAGAACAGAACAACATTTACACTTACCAAGGGCAGAGAACAGAAGAGCACAGTCTTGGAGAAACGCACAAAGGATGTAGCCGAGGCAAACGGAGCGTGCACAAAACGCAAGGAGAATGTCAGCTCAGCTCTGCAAGGCTGACAAAAGCAGAAGTTATACACAACAATAATATTGCCCTTCCTCAAAAGCGGGGATCAAAGAGCAGTCACCTAAAAAGGACAGTGCATGTTGAAGACACACTCCAAAGAACCATAGAAGGACTTGTGAGAAGGGGTGCAATTATGGCAAATAAATTCCAGGTGGGGTTAACTAATGAATACATCATCAGTGTGAGTGATAAAAGCTCCGATTGCCTGGTGGCCAGTGCACTCGAGGATTGCCCAAGTGACCACCATGGTGTAATAAAGAATACCTGCTCTCAAATCCTCAAAACTGTGTTCAAAAGTTGCTATCCAGCAGATTTCAGTATCAGTGGTGTCCCTGACTCCATTATGCCCCTTGCACACTTTCACGAGGGCCCCTTGGTTCCACGAGGCCCTGCTGGATAACAGTGGACCCTTGGTTCCATTTGGGTCTGTACTGTCAAAATGGCCTCCTTAGTTCTGCACTGCCACAATGCTCTCTCCTTGGTGCCACGAGGCCTTGGTGTGTCACAACAGCCTCTCGGTTCCATGAACTGCCATAGTGTCAGCACGGTCTCTTGCATCTGCAGTATCACGATGGACAATTGGTTACAAGCAGCCCCGCTGTGTCACAACGACTACTTGGTTCATGAGGCCCCACAGTGTCACCATGGCCCCTTGGTTCCCCGAGGCCTCGCTGTAGAACAATGGCCTCTCAGTTCCAGGAGGTTTTGTACTGTCAACAGTGCTCTCCTTGGTTCTACAGTGGCTGCTTGCTTCCATAATTCTTCCTCAGTGTCACAGTGGTCTCCTTGGTTCCATGAGGCTCTGCAATGTCCCAATATCCCATCGTTTCCATGAGCTTCTGTCCCATCAACCATGTCCTTTGCTCCAGTGAGGCCCCGCAACGGCACACCGGACCCTTGGCTCCATGAGGTTCCATAGTGTAACATGGGTGCCTTGATTCCAAGAGGTTCTGCTGGGTCACACTGGACCCTTGGTTCCATGAGGTTCCGTGGTATCGCCATGGTTTCCCTGGATCCGCAGTAGCGCTACGGACCATAGGTTTCATGCAGCTTTGCTGTGCTACAGTGGCTCCTTGGTTCCATCAAGTGCCACTGTGTAACAAGGGAATCTTGGTCCCATGAGGTTCTGGACTGTCACAATGGTGTCCTTGGTTCTGGACTCTAACAACGGACCCTTGGTTCCACGAGGTTCCATTACGTCACAATGCTCTCCTTGGTTCCACAAGGCCTTGCTTTGTCACAATGGACCCTTGGTTCCATGAGCTTCCGTAGTGTAACCATGGTCTCCTGGGATCTGCATTGTCACAATGGACAATTGGTTGCATGGGAGCCTGCTGTGTCACAAGAGAGCCTTAGCTCCATGAGGTTCTGGACTGTCACAGTGGTCTCCCTGCTTCAACGAGGCCCTGGAGTGTCTCGAGGGCTGCTTGGTTCTGTGAGCTTCCACAACGTCCCAATGGTCTCCTTGTTTCTGCAGTGTCATAGTGGACTCTTGGTTCCATGAGGTTCCTAAATGTCACAGGTCTCCTTGGTTCCATGTGGCCCTGCTGTGTCACCACAGCCCCTTGGTTCCAGGAGTTTCTGGGCTGTCAACAGTGGTTCCTTTGTTCCAATCAGGCACCGCTGTGTCACACTGCACCCTGGCTTCCATGAAGTTCTTCAGTGTCACAGTGGCCCCTTGGATCCATGCGGTCCCATAGTGTCACCATGGTCTCCTTGGACCTGCATTGTCATCAGGGACCATTGGTTCCATGTGGCCTGGCTGTGTCACAGTGATGTGGATTCCGTAATTGCCTTCAGTGTCACAATGGAGCCTTGTTTCTGTGAGGCTCTCAACTGTCACAACTGTCTCCTTGGTTCCATCAGCCCCCGCTGTGTCACAAGGGTCCCCTTGGTTCCATGAGCACACCAAAGCTTTGCATAAACATTGAGCAGCACCTGCTTAACACACCTGGGAACATCTGTCTGCATTCAAAAGACAGGTCACAGCTGAGAAAGGCACCAGCAGCTTCCATCTGCAACAGAGATGCAGGGAAAGGACAAGGACAGAGAATTCAGCTGCAAGACTCCGAGAATTCTGCATCCAGACATCATTTCTGGTCCCACTGTCCCTAGTAGAAAGGTGTCATCATTCCAGGTTCCAGGCAGCCTGTACTCAGCATGTGCTTCTACAGTGGGGGTTTGTCGTTTAGGAAAACCTGCTCAGGCTTTTCCCTTCTTTCCTCACAAACAGGAATACTTGTCCTGGGCCTGGATGCAGGCAGAGCCCTGAGGAGAGCACGTGGGACATGGTGCAGTGGGCAGGGACAGCCAGCTGCAGAGTTCAGGGGGAAGGGCTTCTGGTGCAGGGCCAGGCATGTCAGTCCCAGCTGGGCCATGTCAGACATGTCCCCAGGCTGGGCTTGGGGAGCAGCTTGTCCAAACAGGGTCAGCCTGGCAAGGGGCTCATTCTTCAGTGGGCCCACACCTCCTAAGGAGACATTCAGCATCAAGATCACCTGGGGAATGCCTAAGTTGCTTCTTCTTTGAACTGAAAAAGAAAAATTACTCCCTTTTATAAAACTGAAAATCATGAGCTGTACCTTGAAATCTTCCTCCTTAAGAGAACTCCAAAGTGACTCCAAGCAGCTGCACAAGGCCTGGAGACTGGAAGACATTGGAAAGAAGACAAAGAGCTCCTGAGGGTTTTCTGTATTTTAATGATCCCCAACGGTGGATTTGGGGCTGAGTCCAGGAGCCCCAGGCACTGAGAGAAGGTTGAAGAAGCTGCTCAAGGAGTCAGAAGCAAAACTCCAAGTCCCTTGGAGCATCACTGGCCCCACTGAGGGCAGGGACTGCCAAAGGCTCCCCAGGGAGTGGTGAGAGCAGATCCTTGAGGCCAGGATTGCAGGAGCCCGAGGCTGTGAGCAGGGAACTGCAATGCTGAGCAAGGCCTGGGCTGGTTGGAGGAAGCAGAAAGGCCAAGGCCTGAGCCCAGGCCTGGGCCAGCAGGGCCTGTCCCTCACAGGTGGCTCGGGGCTGTTCCTGGAGCACTGGGATGGGAGAGGCAGCAAGGACAAATGTCATCAAGCTGTGTGACACTCCAGATGCTCATGGAACCAAGGGCCAGTGTGACACAGCGGGGCCTCATGGAAACAAGAGGCCGTGCTGAGCCTGCGCGCCTGTAACACCCCAGAACACTGAAATGCTGAGGGTGAGCAAAGGCTCCTTTACTCGAGTTTGGTGCAGAGTAGAAACCCCAGCCAGATATTCTCAAGAGGTCAAAACGACACAAAAGTGTACTGGAAAAATACAGAAAACCGAGCTCCTTTGGCAAATGATTTCATACAACATCCAATTCAACGTGCATCACTTAGCGTAGCAGGAACATCATTAACTCGGCCCATGTAAGATGGAAACCTTTAGGCATAAAAATGTTAAACTACCCAAAAACATTCCAGTAAAAGAGGATAAGAAGGTTAAAAGAGAAAAAAGAGACAGAAAGACAGAAGATCTCCAGATAGATATGCAGAGAGCTACCAGCTGCTAGGCTTCCAGTGTGGCTGAGACACAGACCCAGGAGATTTCAGGATTCAGACCAGGGCTTGACGTCATGCCCGATTTTTTAAATCCCTAGCGTTTTCTAAGCTCTCCTCTTTTCAGGGACATCTGCTTTCTTACCACGCACTGCTGTGTTTCATTGCCTTTGTGTGGGATTGATTGACGGCTCAGCCAATCAGAGCTGGGTGGGCGCTGCCCCTGCTGTGTGCTTGATTGACGGCTCAGCCAATCAGAGCTGGCTGGGCGGTGACCCTGCTGTGTGATTGATTGACGGCTCAACCAATCAGAGCTGGCTGGGCGCTGCCCCTGCTGTGTGATTGATTGACGGCTCAGCCAATCAGAGCTGGCTGGGCGCTGCCCCTGCTGTGTGATTGATTGACGGCTCAGGCAGTCACAGCTGGGTTTGCTCTGCCCCTGCTGTGTGATTGGCAGATCTGCCAGGCCATGGCTGGGGACGGGGTTCTGTCCCACCTCATTCCAAGGTCTGTCCCAGCCCCGGCCCCACTCGGGCATTCCGAGCATCCCGACGGGTCTGGGGACATTGATGTCATCCAGCCTCTGACAGCGACCATGGGGACACTGCGGAACCTCATGGAACCAAAGAGACCATTTTGACACTCTGGTGCCTCATGCAATCAGGGGCACCTTTGTGAGACTCAGGACCCCAATGGAACCAAGGGTCAGTGATGAAGCTGTGCGGCCCAGAGAACCAAGGAGCCTTTGTTACACAGCAGGGCCACATGGAGCCCAGGGGCCGTGGTGACTCTGCAGGACCTTAGGGAAGCAAGGGGCCATTGTTTACACTACAGAAGCAGGGAGAATATTGTGACAAGGAGAATATCGGGACACTACAGGGACTCCTGGAATCAAGGAGAACATTGTGACACTGTGAGGCCCCATGGAACCAAGGCAACATGGAACAGGTCTGGCTGGCTGGGCCTCCCCGGGGGCCACCTGGCAAGACTGGCTGATCCTGGAATGTTGAGGACTGCCTCTCATCAGCTCCTGGAGCACTAAGGCTCTGTGCTTTCCTTCCTATGGAAAAGTACCAGCCCCTTTTGCAGGTTCCCACGGCTGAAACTGATATTCCCCCTGAAAAAGCACTACATACAAGGCTTGCTCCCAGCCAAAATCTGCTAGGAGTAACAGCTCTGGGTGGCCACCGTTTCCTGAGGGCTGCCTCTCATCTACCACTCTAAGGGTCGGTGTGAAGTTTCCCTCATTTTTGCCTCATGACCCTCTCAAGAAGACCTCAAGGACCCCCGCCCAGGTTGACTCTGGACAATGGTTTTCTGGCCTGCTTGAGGTGGGTGCTTGCCAAGGGACTCTTTGCAGGTGTGTTGTGCTCACTGGACTGTGCTGTCATGGTACCAGCTGAAGCCTGCATGTACTGCACGACCGCACCTGTCTCTTGGAGCACCACACAATGCTCCATAAATCTCCCCGCCTCTTGGCCACAAGCCACTCGCTTTGGAAAAGGACTACAAAAGAGCGATCCTCTGGAGAAGACCCTGAGTACTCCCCACGGATGACCACCCTTCCATTGGCTGGCCCACCATGACCTTGGTCTCGTCTGTTGGTAGCTACTTCCCCCTTCCCCTCCTTTTCTCTCTCTATACTCCGTTTCCTATATCTCTACCCTCTAGCGCAACTGAATTGTTTGGCATTCAATAAAAATGCATTGCTGTTGTTGAATAAACTGATTTGTCCCCCGCTATTTACCTGTTTGCACCTCTGAGATCGAACAATCCTCGGCCTGTGTTGGCAGATGGTGACACACCCCCACCCCCCCCCCCCCCCCCCCCATCCCCCATGCCCCTGCTTCTCCCAGTTGATTGCTGATCGTGGTGTGACATGGAATGGAACATCCCTTGGGCCAGTCCAGCCCAGCTGTCCCATCCCTGTTCCCTCAGGAACACTTGCCCATCCCAAGTCCATGGGTTGGAGGGGCTTGCAGACACGCCTCGTGGGGCGAGCACTGTGACAAGGACAGGAGAACAGAACAACATTTACACTTACCAAGGGCAGAGAACAGAAGAGCACAGTCTTGGAGAAACGCACAAAGGATGTAGCCGAGGCAAACGGAGCGTGTGCACAAAACGCAAGGAGAATGTCAGCTCAGCTCTGCAAGGCTGACAAAAGCAGAAGTTATACACAACAATAATATTGCCCTTCCTCAAAAGCGGGGATCAAAGAGCAGTCACCTAAAAAGGACAGTGCATGTTGAAGACACACTCCAAAGAACCATAGAAGGACTTGTGAGAAGGGGTGCAATTATGGCAAATAAATTCCAGGTGGGGTTAACTAATGAATACATCATCAGTGTGAGTGATAAAAGCTCCGATTGCCTGGTGGCCAGTGCACTCGAGTAGATGAAGGATTGCCCAAGTGACACCATGGTGTAATAAAGAATACCTGCTCTCAAATCCTCAAAACTGTGTTCAAAAGTTGCTATCCAGCAGATTTCAGTATCAGTGGTGTCCCTGACTCCATTATGCCCCTTGCACACTTTCACGAGGGCCCCTTGGTTCCACGAGGCCCTGCTGGATAACAGTGGACCCTTGGTTCCATTTGGGTCTGTACTGTCAAAATGGCCTCCTTAGTTCTGCACTGCCACAATGCTCTCTCCTTGGTGCCACGAGGCCTTGGTGTGTCACAACAGCCTCTCGGTTCCATGAACTGCCATAGTGTCAGCACGGTCTCTTGCATCTGCAGTATCACGATGGACAATTGGTTACAAGCAGCCCCGCTGTGTCACAACGACTACTTGGTTCATGAGGCCCCCACAGTGTCACCATGGCCCCTTGGTTCCCCGAGGCCTCGCTGTAGAACAATGGCCTCTCAGTTCCAGGAGGTTTTGTACTGTCAACAGTGCTCTCCTTGGTTCTACAGTGGCTGCTTGCTTCCATAATTCTTCCTCAGTGTCACAGTGGTCTCCTTGGTTCCATGAGGCTCTGCAATGTCCCCAATATCCCCATCGTTTCCATGAGCTTCTGTCCCATCAACCATGTCCTTTGCTCCAGTGAGGCCCCGCAACGGCACACCGGACCCTTGGCTCCATGAGGTTCCATAGTGTAACATGGGTGCCTTGATTCCAAGAGGTTCTGCTGGGTCACACTGGACCCTTGGTTCCATGAGGTTCCGTGGTATCGCCATGGTTTCCCTGGATCCGCAGTAGCGCTACGGACCATAGGTTTCATGCAGCTTTGCTGTGCTACAGTGGCTCCTTGGTTCCATCAAGTGCCACTGTGTAACAAGGGAATCTTGGTCCATGAGGTTCTGGACTGTCACAATGGTGTCCTTGGTTCTGGACTCTAACAACGGACCCTTGGTTCCACGAGGTTCCATTACGTCACAATGCTCTCCTTGGTTCCACAAGGCCTTGCTTTGTCACAATGGACCCTTGGTTCCATGAGCTTCCGTAGTGTAACCATGGTCTCCTGGGATCTGCATTGTCACAATGGACAATTGGTTGCATGGGAGCCTGCTGTGTCACAAGAGAGCCTTAGCTCCATGAGGTTCTGGACTGTCACAGTGGTCTCCCTGCTTCAACGAGGCCCTGGAGTGTCTCGAGGGCTGCTTGGTTCTGTGAGCTTCCACAACGTCCCAATGGTCTCCTTGTTTCTGCAGTGTCATAGTGGACTCTTGGTTCCATGAGGTTCCTAAATGTCACAGGTCTCCTTGGTTCCATGTGGCCCTGCTGTGTCACCACAGCCCCTTGGTTCCAGGAGTTTCTGGGCTGTCAGCAGTGGTTCCTTTGTTCCAATCAGGCACCGCTGTGTCACACTGCACCCTGGCTTCCATGAAGTTCTTCAGTGTCACAGTGGCCCCTTGGATCCATGCGGTCCCATAGTGTCACCATGGTCTCCTTGGACCTGCATTGTCATCAGGGACCATTGGTTCCATGTGGCCTGGCTGTGTCACAGTGATGTGGATTCCGTAATTGCCTTCAGTGTCACAATGGAGCCTTGTTTCTGTGAGGCTCTGAACTGTCACAACTGTCTCCTTGGTTCCATCAGCCCCCGCTGTGTCACAAGGGTCCCCTTGGTTCCATGAGCACACCAAAGCTTTGCATAAACATTGAGCAGCACCTGCTTAACACACCTGGGAACATCTGTCTGCATTCAAAAGACAGGTCACAGCTGAGAAAGGCACCAGCAGCTTCCATCTGCAACAGAGATGCAGGGAAAGGACAAGGACAGAGAATTCAGCTGCAAGACTCCGAGAATTCTGCATCCAGACATCATTTCTGGTCCCACTGTCCCTAGTAGAAAGGTGTCATCATTCCAGGTTCCAGGCAGCCTGTACTCAGCATGTGCTTCTACAGTGGGGGTTTGTCGTTTAGGAAAACCTGCTCAGGCTTTTCCCTTCTTTCCTCACAAACAGGAATACTTGTCCTGGGCCTGGATGCAGGCAGAGCCCTGAGGAGAGCACGTGGGACATGGTGCAGTGGGCAGGGACAGCCAGCTGCAGAGTTCAGGGGGAAGGGCTTCTGGTGCAGGGCCAGGCATGTCAGTCCCAGCTGGGCCATGTCAGACATGTCCCCAGGCTGGGCTTGGGGAGCAGCTTGTCCAAACAGGGTCAGCCTGGCAAGGGGCTCATTCTTCAGTGGGCCCACACCTCCTAAGGAGACATTCAGCATCAAGATCACCTGGGGAATGCCTAAGTTGCTTCTTCTTTGAACTGAAAAAGAAAAATTACTCCCTTTTATAAAACTGAAAATCATGAGCTGTACCTTGAAATCTTCCTCCTTAAGAGAACTCCAAAGTGACTCCAAGCAGCTGCACAAGGCCTGGAGACTGGAAGACATTGGAAAGAAGACAAAGAGCTCCTGAGGGTTTTCTGTATTTTAATGATCCCCAACGGTGGATTTGGGGCTGAGTCCAGGAGCCCCAGGCACTGAGAGAAGGTTGAAGAAGCTGCTCAAGGAGTCAGAAGCAAAACTCCAAGTCCCTTGGAGCATCACTGGCCCCACTGAGGGCAGGGACTGCCAAAGGCTCCCCAGGGAGTGGTGAGAGCAGATCCTTGAGGCCAGGATTGCAGGAGCCCGAGGCTGTGAGCAGGGAACTGCAATGCTGAGCAAGGCCTGGGCTGGTTGGAGGAAGCAGAAAGGCCAAGGCCTGAGCCCAGGCCTGGGCCAGCAGGGCCTGTCCCTCACAGGTGGCTCGGGGCTGTTCCTGGAGCACTGGGATGGGAGAGGCAGCAAGGACAAATGTCATCAAGCTGTGTGACACTCCAGATGCTCATGGAACCAAGGGCCAGTGTGACACAGCGGGGCCTCATGGAAACAAGAGGCCGTGCTGAGCCTGCGCGCCTGTAACACCCCAGAACACTGAAATGCTGAGGGTGAGCAAAGGCTCCTTTACTCGAGTTTGGTGCAGAGTAGAAACCCCAGCCAGATATTCTCAAGAGGTCAAAACGACACAAAAGTGTACTGGAAAAATACAGAAAACCGAGCTCCTTTGGCAAATGATTTCATACAACATCCAATTCAACGTGCATCACTTAGCGTAGCAGGAACATCATTAACTCGGCCCATGTAAGATGGAAACCTTTAGGCATAAAAATGTTAAACTACCCAAAAACATTCCAGTAAAAGAGGATAAGAAGGTTAAAAGAGAAAAAAGAGACAGAAAGACAGAAGATCTCCAGATAGATATGCAGAGAGCTACCAGCTGCTAGGCTTCCAGTGTGGCTGAGACACAGACCCAGGAGATTTCAGGATTCAGACCAGGGCTTGACGTCATGCCCGATTTTTTAAATCCCTAGCGTAAGCTCTCCTCTTTTCAGGGACATCTGCTTTCTTACCACGCACTGCTGTGTTTCATTGCCTTTGTGTGGGATTGATTGACGGCTCAGCCAATCAGAGCTGGGTGGGCGCTGCCCCTGCTGTGTGCTTGATTGACGGCTCAGCCAATCAGAGCTGGCTGGGCGGTGACCCTGCTGTGTGATTGATTGACGGCTCAACCAATCAGAGCTGGCTGGGCGCTGCCCCTGCTGTGTGATTGATTGACGGCTCAGCCAATCAGAGCTGGCTGGGCGCTGCCCCTGCTGTGTGATTGATTGACGGCTCAGGCAGTCACAGCTGGGTTTGCTCTGCCCCTGCTGTGTGATTGGCAGATCTGCCAGGCCATGGCTGGGGACGGGGTTCTGTCCCACCTCATTCCAAGGTCTGTCCCAGCCCCGGCCCCACTCGGGCATTCCGAGCATCCCGACGGGTCTGGGGACATTGATGTCATCCAGCCTCTGACAGCGACCATGGGGACACTGCGGAACCTCATGGAACCAAAGAGACCATTTTGACACTCTGGTGCCTCATGCAATCAGGGGCACCTTTGTGAGACTCAGGACCCCAATGGAACCAAGGGTCAGTGATGAAGCTGTGCGGCCCAGAGAACCAAGGAGCCTTTGTTACACAGCAGGGCCACATGGAGCCCAGGGGCCGTGGTGACTCTGCAGGACCTTAGGGAAGCAAGGGGCCATTGTTTACACTACAGAAGCAGGGAGAATATTGTGACAAGGAGAATATCGGGACACTACAGGGACTCCTGGAATCAAGGAGAACATTGTGACACTGTGAGGCCCCATGGAACCAAGGCAACATGGAACAGGTCTGGCTGGCTGGGCCTCCCCGGGGGCCACCTGGCAAGACTGGCTGATCCTGGAATGTTGAGGACTGCCTCTCATCAGCTCCTGGAGCACTAAGGCTCTGTGCTTTCCTTCCTATGGAAAAGTACCAGCCCCTTTTGCAGGTTCCCACGGCTGAAACTGATATTCCCCCTGAAAAAGCACTACATACAAGGCTTGCTCCCAGCCAAAATCTGCTAGGAGTAACAGCTCTGGGTGGCCACCGTTTCCTGAGGGCTGCCTCTCATCTACCACTCTAAGGGTCGGTGTGAAGTTTCCCTCATTTTTGCCTCATGACCCTCTCAAGAAGACCTCAAGGACCCCCGCCCAGGCTGACTCTGGACAATGGTTTTCTGGCCTGCTTGAGGTGGGTGCTTGCCAAGGGACTCTTTGCAGGTGTGTTGTGCTCACTGGACTGTGCTGTCATGGTACCAGCTGAAGCCTGCATGTACTGCACGACCGCACCTGTCTCTTGGAGCACCACACAATGCTCCATAAATCTCCCCGCCTCTTGGCCACAAGCCACTCGCTTTGGAAAAGGACTACAAAAGAGCGATCCTCTGGAGAAGACCCTGAGTACTCCCCACGGATGACCACCCTTCCATTGGCTGGCCCACCATGACCTTGGTCTCGTCTGTTGGTAGCTACTTCCCCCTTCCCCTCCTTTTCTCTCTCTATACTCCGTTTCCTATATCTCTCCCCTCTAGCGCAACTGAATTGTTTGGCATTCAATAAAAATGCATTGCTGTTGTTGAATAAACTGATTTGTCCCCCGCTATTTACCTGTTTGCACCTCTGAGATCGAACAATCCTCGGCCTGTGTTGGCAGATGGTGACACACCCCCACCCCCCCCCCCCATCCCCCATGCCCCTGCTTCTCCCAGTTGATTGCTGATCGTGGTGTGACATGGAATGGAACATCCCTTGGGCCAGTCCAGCCCAGCTGTCCCATCCCTGTTCCCTCAGGAACACTTGCCCATCCCAAGTCCATGGGTTGGAGGGGCTTGCAGACACGCCTCGTGGGGCGAGCACTGTGACAAGGACAGGAGAACAGAACAACATTTACACTTACCAAGGGCAGAGAACAGAAGAGCACAGTCTTGGAGAAACGCACAAAGGATGTAGCCGAGGCAAACGGAGCGTGCACAAAACGCAAGGAGAATGTCAGCTCAGCTCTGCAAGGCTGACAAAAGCAGAAGTTATACACAACAATAATATTGCCCTTCCTCAAAAGCGGGGATCAAAGAGCAGTCACCTAAAAAGGACAGTGCATGTTGAAGACACACTCCAAAGAACCATAGAAGGACTTGTGAGAAGGGGTGCAATTATGGCAAATAAATTCCAGGTGGGGTTAACTAATGAATACATCATCAGTGTGAGTGATAAAAGCTCCGATTGCCTGGTGGCCAGTGCACTCGAGTAGATGAAGGATTGCCCAAGCGACCACCATGGTGTAATAAAGAATACCTGCTCTCAAATCCTCAAAACTGTGTTCAAAAGTTGCTATCCAGCAGATTTCAGTATCAGTGGTGTCCCTGACTCCATTATGCCCCTTGCACACTTTCACGAGGGCCCCTTGGTTCCACGAGGCCCTGCTGGATAACAGTGGACCCTTGGTTCCATTTGGGTCTGTACTGTCAAAATGGCCTCCTTAGTTCTGCACTGCCACAATGCTCTCTCCTTGGTGCCACGAGGCCTTGGTGTGTCACAACAGCCTCTCGGTTCCATGAACTGCCATAGTGTCAGCACGGTCTCTTGCATCTGCAGTATCACGATGGACAATTGGTTACAAGCAGCCCCGCTGTGTCACAACGACTACTTGGTTCATGAGGCCCCACAGTGTCACCATGGCCCCTTGGTTCCCCGAGGCCTCGCTGTAGAACAATGGCCTCTCAGTTCCAGGAGGTTTTGTACTGTCAACAGTGCTCTCCTTGGTTCTACAGTGGCTGCTTGCTTCCATAATTCTTCCTCAGTGTCACAGTGGTCTCCTTGGTTCCATGAGGCTCTGCAATGTCCCAATATCCCATCGTTTCCATGAGCTTCTGTCCCATCAACCATGTCCTTTGCTCCAGTGAGGCCCCGCAACGGCACACCGGACCCTTGGCTCCATGAGGTTCCATAGTGTAACATGGGTGCCTTGATTCCAAGAGGTTCTGCTGGGTCACACTGGACCCTTGGTTCCATGAGGTTCCGTGGTATCGCCATGGTTTCCCTGGATCCGCAGTATCGCTACGGACCATAGGTTTCATGCAGCTTTGCTGTGCTACAGTGGCTCCTTGGTTCCATCAAGTGCCACTGTGTAACAAGGGAATCTTGGTCCCATGAGGTTCTGGACTGTCACAATGGTGTCCTTGGTTCTGGACTCTAACAACGGACCCTTGGTTCCACGAGGTTCCATTACGTCACAATGCTCTCCTTGGTTCCACAAGGCCTTGCTTTGTCACAATGGACCCTTGGTTCCATGAGCTTCCGTAGTGTAACCATGGTCTCCTGGGATCTGCATTGTCACAATGGACAATTGGTTGCATGGGAGCCTGCTGTGTCACAAGAGAGCCTTAGCTCCATGAGGTTCTGGACTGTCACAGTGGTCTCCCTGCTTCAACGAGGCCCTGGAGTGTCTCGAGGGCTGCTTGGTTCTGTGAGCTTCCACAACGTCCCAATGGTCTCCTTGTTTCTGCAGTGTCATAGTGGACTCTTGGTTCCATGAGGTTCCTAAATGTCACAGGTCTCCTTGGTTCCATGTGGCCCTGCTGTGTCACCACAGCCCCTTGGTTCCAGGAGTTTCTGGGCTGTCAGCAGTGGTTCCTTTGTTCCAATCAGGCACCGCTGTGTCACACTGCACCCTGGCTTCCATGAAGTTCTTCAGTGTCACAGTGGCCCCTTGGATCCATGCGGTCCCATAGTGTCACCATGGTCTCCTTGGACCTGCATTGTCATCAGGGACCATTGGTTCCATGTGGCCTGGCTGTGTCACAGTGATGTGGATTCCGTAATTGCCTTCAGTGTCACAATGGAGCCTTGTTTCTGTGAGGCTCTGAACTGTCACAACTGTCTCCTTGGTTCCATCAGCCCCCGCTGTGTCACAAGGGTCCCCTTGGTTCCATGAGCACACCAAAGCTTTGCATAAACATTGAGCAGCACCTGCTTAACACACCTGGGAACATCTGTCTGCATTCAAAAGACAGGTCACAGCTGAGAAAGGCACCAGCAGCTTCCATCTGCAACAGAGATGCAGGGAAAGGACAAGGACAGAGAATTCAGCTGCAAGACTCCGAGAATTCTGCATCCAGACATCATTTCTGGTCCCACTGTCCCTAGTAGAAAGGTGTCATCATTCCAGGTTCCAGGCAGCCTGTACTCAGCATGTGCTTCTACAGTGGGGGTTTGTCGTTTAGGAAAACCTGCTCAGGCTTTTCCCTTCTTTCCTCACAAACAGGAATACTTGTCCTGGGCCTGGATGCAGGCAGAGCCCTGAGGAGAGCACGTGGGACATGGTGCAGTGGGCAGGGACAGCCAGCTGCAGAGTTCAGGGGGAAGGGCTTCTGGTGCAGGGCCAGGCATGTCAGTCCCAGCTGGGCCATGTCAGACATGTCCCCAGGCTGGGCTTGGGGAGCAGCTTGTCCAAACAGGGTCAGCCTGGCAAGGGGCTCATTCTTCAGTGGGCCCACACCTCCTAAGGAGACATTCAGCATCAAGATCACCTGGGGAATGCCTAAGTTGCTTCTTCTTTGAACTGAAAAAGAAAAATTACTCCCTTTTATAAAACTGAAAATCATGAGCTGTACCTTGAAATCTTCCTCCTTAAGAGAACTCCAAAGTGACTCCAAGCAGCTGCACAAGGCCTGGAGACTGGAAGACATTGGAAAGAAGACAAAGAGCTCCTGAGGGTTTTCTGTATTTTAATGATCCCCAACGGTGGATTTGGGGCTGAGTCCAGGAGCCCCAGGCACTGAGAGAAGGTTGAAGAAGCTGCTCAAGGAGTCAGAAGCAAAACTCCAAGTCCCTTGGAGCATCACTGGCCCCACTGAGGGCAGGGACTGCCAAAGGCTCCCCAGGGAGTGGTGAGAGCAGATCCTTGAGGCCAGGATTGCAGGAGCCCGAGGCTGTGAGCAGGGAACTGCAATGCTGAGCAAGGCCTGGGCTGGTTGGAGGAAGCAGAAAGGCCAAGGCCTGAGCCCAGGCCTGGGCCAGCAGGGCCTGTCCCTCACAGGTGGCTCGGGGCTGTTCCTGGAGCACTGGGATGGGAGAGGCAGCAAGGACAAATGTCATCAAGCTGTGTGACACTCCAGATGCTCATGGAACCAAGGGCCAGTGTGACACAGCGA
>NW_028276433.1:1007500-1030621 GCF_052056855.1 Sturnus vulgaris | reverse complement strand
TAAATAACCCTAACCCTAACCCTAAACCAACTAGCCCTAACACTAACCATAAGCCTAACCTTTACCAAAATAACCCTAACCATAACCCAAACCCAACTAAACATAACCCTAACCCTAACCCCTAACCCTAACCCTAACCCTAGCCCAAATAACCCTAACCCTAACCCTAACCCTGACCCTAAACCTAACCCTAAACCAAATAACCCTAACCCTAACCCTAAACCAACTAGCCCTAACACTAACCATAAGCCTAACTTTACCAAAATAACCCTAACCATAACCCAAGACCCAACTAACCATAACCCTAACCCTAACCCTAACCCTAACCCTAACCCTAACCCTAACCCTAACCCTAACCCTAGCCCAAATAACCCTAACCCTAACCCTAACCCTGACCCTAAACCTAAACCTAAACCAAATAACCCTAACCCTAACCCTAAACCAACTAGCCCTAACACTAACCATAAGCCTAACCTTTACCAAAATAACCCTAACCCTAACCCTAACCCTAACCCTGACCCTAGCCCAAATAACCCTAACCCTAACCCTAACCCTAACCCTACCCCAAATAACCCTAACCCTAACCCTAACCCTGACCCTAAACCTAAACCTAAACCAAATAACCCTAACCCTAACCCTAAACCAACTAGCCCTAACACTAACCATAAGCCTAACCTTTACCAAAATAACCCTAACCATTACCCAAACCCAACTAACCATAACCCTAACCCTAACCTTAACCCTAACCCTAACCCTAACCTTAACCCTAACCCTAACCCTAACCCTAACCCTAGCCCAAATAACCCTAAACCCTAACCCTAACCCTGACCCTAAACCTAACCCTAAACCAACAAGCCCTAACACTAACCATAAGCCTAACCTTTACCAAAATAACCCTAACCATAACCCTAACCCAACTAACCCTAACCCTAACCCTAACCCTAACCCTAACCCTAGCCCAAATAACCCTAACCCTAACCCTAACCCTGACCCTAAACCTAACCCTAAACCAAATAACCCTAACCCTAACCCTAAACCAACTAGCCCTAACACTAACCATAAGCCTAACCTTTACCAAAATAACCCTAACCATAACCCAAACCCAACTAACCATAACCCTAACCCTAACCCTAACCCTAACCCGAACCCTAGCCCAAATAACCCTAACCCTAACCCTAACCCTGACCCTAAACCTAACCCTAAACCAAATAACCCTAACCCTAACCCTAAACCAACTAGCCCTAACACTAACCATAAGCCTAACCTTTACCAAAATAACCCTAACCATAACCCTAACCCAACTACCATAACCCTAACCCTAACCCTAACCCTAACCCTAACCCTAGCCCAAATAACCCTAACCCTAACCCTAACCCTGACCCTAAACCTAAACCTAAACCAAATAACCCTAACCCTAACCCTAAACCAACTAGCCCTAACACTAACCATAAGCCTAACCTTCACCAAAATAACCCTAACCATACCCAAACCCAACTAACCCTAACCCTAACCCTAACCCTAACCCTAACCCTAACCTTAACCCTAACCCTACCCCAAATAACCCTAACCCTAACCCTAACCCTGACCCTAAACCTAACCCTAAACCAAATAACCCTAACCCTAACCCTAAACCAACTAGCCCTAACACTAACCATAAGCCTAACCTTTACCAAAATAACCCTAACCATAACCCAAACCCAACTAACCATAACCCTAACCCTAACCCTAACCCTAACCCTAACCCTAACCCTAACATTAACCCTAACCCTAACCCTAACCCTAGCCCAAATAACCCTAAACCCTAACCCTAACCTGACCCTAAACCTAACCCTAAACCAACTAGCCCTAACACTAACCATAAGCCTAACCTTTACCAAAATAACCCTAACCATAACCCAAACCCAACTAACCCTAACCCTAACCCTAACCCTAACCCTAGCCCAAATAACCCTAACCCTAACCCTAACCCTGACCCTAAACCTAACCCTAAACCAAATAACCCTAACCCTAACCCTAAACCAACTAGCCCTAACACTAACCATAAGCCTAACCTTTACCAAAATAACCCTAACCATAACCCTAACCCAACTAACCATAACCCTAACCCTAACCCTAACCCTAACCCTAACCCTAGCCCAAATAACCCTAACCCTAACCCTAACCCTGACCCTAAACCTAAACCTAAACCAAATAACCCTAATCCCTAACCCTAAACCAACTAGCCCTAACACTAACCATAAGCCTAACCTTTACCAAAATAACCCTAACCATAACCAAACCCAACTAAGCCTAACCCTAACCCTAACCCTAACCCTAACCCTAACCCTAACCCTAACCCTAACCCTAACCCTAACCCTAACCCTAACCTACCCCAAATAACCCTAACCCTAACCCTAACCCTGACCCTAAACCTAACCCTAAACCAAATAACCCTAACCCTAACCCTAAACCAACTAGCCCTAACACTAACCCTAAGCCTAACCTTTACCAAAATAACCCTAACTATAACCCTAACCCAACTAACCCTAACCCTAACCCTAACCCTAACCCTAACCCTAGCCCAAATAACCCTAACCCTAACCCTAACCCTGACCCTAAACCTAACCCTAAACCAAATAACCCTAACCCTAACCCTAAACCAACTAGCCCTAACACTAACCATAAGCCTAACCTTTACCAAAATAACCCTAACCATAACCCAAACCCAACTAACCATACCATAACCCTAACCCTAACCCTAACCCTAACCCTAGCCCAAATAACCCTAACCCTAACCCTAACCCTGACCCTAAACCTAACCCTAAACCAAATAACCCTAACCCTAACCCTAAACCAACTAGCCCTAACACTAACCATAAGCCTAACCTTTACCAAAATAACCCTAACCATAACCCAAACCCAACTAACCATAACCCTAACCCTAACCCTAACCCTACCCTAACCCTAACCCTAACCCTAACCCTAACCCTAGCCCAAATAACCCTAACCCTAACCCTAACCCTGACCCTAAACCTAAACCTAAACCAAATAACCCTAACCCTAACCCTAAACCAACTAGCCCTAACACTAACCATAAGCCTAACCTTTACCAAAATAACCCTAACCCTAACCCTAACCCTAACCCTAACCCTAGCCCAAATAACCCTAACCCTAACCCTAACCCTAACCCTAGCCCAAATAACCCTAACCCTAACCCTAACCCTGACCCTAAACCTAAACCTAAACCAAATAACCCTAACCCTAACCCTAAACCAACTAGCCCAACACTAACCATAAGCCTAACCTTTACCAAAATAACCCTAACCATTACCCAAACCCAACTAACCATAACCCTAACCCTACCTTAACACTAACCCTAACCCTAACCCTAACCCTAACCCTAACCCTAACCCTACCCTAACCCTAACCCTAACCCTAACCCTAACCCTAACCCTAACCCTAACCCTAACCCTAACCCTAACCCTAACCTAACCCTAACCCTAACCCTAACCCTAACCCTAACCCTAAACCAACTAGCCCTAACACTAACCATAAGCCTAACCTTTACCAAAATAACCCTATCCATAACCCAAACCCAACTAACCCTAACCCTAACCCTAACCCTAACCCTAACCCTAGCCCAAATAACCCTAACCCTAACCCTAACCCTGACACTAAACCCTAAACCTAAACCAAATAACCCTAACCCTAACCCTAAACCAACTAGCCCTAACACTAACCATAAGCCTAACCTTTACCAAAATAACCCTAACCATAACCCTAACCCAACTAACCCTAACCATAACCCTAACCCTAACCCTAACCCTAACCCTAACCCTAACCCTAGCCCAAATAACCCTAACCCTAACCCTAACCCTGACCCTAAACCTAAACCTAAACCAAATAACCCTAACCCTAACCCTAAACCAACTAGCCCTAACACTAACCATAAGCCTAACCTTTACCAAAATAACCCTAACCATAACCCAAACCCAACTAACCATAACCCTAACCCTAACCCTAACCCTAACCCTAGCCCAAATAACCCTAACCCTAACCCTAACCCTGACCCTAAACCTAACCCTAACCAAATAACCCTAACCCTAACCCTAAACCAACTAGCCCTAACACTAACCATAAGCCTAACCTTTACCAAAATAACCCTAACCATAACCCAAACCCAACTAACCATAACCCTAACCCTAACCCTAACCCTAACCCTAACCCTAGCCCAAATAACCCTAACCCTAACCCTAACCCTGACCCTAAACCTAACCCTAAACCAAATAACCCTAACCCTAACCCTAAACCAACTAGCCCTAACACTAACCATAAGCCTAACCTTTACCAAAATAACCCTAACCATAACCCAAACCCAACTAACCATAACCCTAACCCTAACCCTAACCCTAACCCTAACCCTAGCCCAAATAACCCTAACCCTAACCCTAACCCTGACCCTAAACCTAACCCTAAACCAAATAACCCTAACCCTAACCCTAAACCAACTAGCCCTAACACTAACCATAAGCCTAACCTTTACCAAAATAACCCTAACCATAACCCAAACCCAACTAACCATAACCCTAACCCTAACCCTAACCCTAACCCTAACCCTAACCCTAACATTAACCCTAACCCTAACCCTAACCCTAACCCTAGCCCAAATAACCCTAAACCCTAACCCTAACCCTGACCCTAAACCTAACCCTAAACCAACTAGCCCTAACACTAACCATAAGCCTAACCTTTACCAAAATAACCCTAACCATAACCCAAACCCAACTAACCCTAACCTAACCCTAACCCTAACCCTAGCCCAAATAACCCTAACCCTAACCCTAACCCTGACCCTAAACCTAACCCTAAACCAAATAACCCTAACCCTAACCCTAAACCAACTAGCCCTAACACTAACCATAAGCCTAACCTTTACCAAAATAACCCTAACCATAACCCTAACCCAACTAACCATAACCCTAACCCTAACCCTAACCCTAACCCTAACCCTAGCCCAAATAACCCTAACCCTAACCCTAACCCTGACCCTAAACCTAAACCTAAACCAAATAACCCAATCCCTAACCCTAAACCAACTAGCCCTAACACTAACCATAAGCCTAACCTTTACCAAAATAACCCTAACCATAACCCAAACCCAACTAAGCCTAACCCTAACCCTAACCCTAACCCTAACCCTAACCCTAACCCTAACCCTAACCCTAACCCTAACCCTACCCCAAATAACCCTAACCCTAACCCTAACCCTGACCCTAAACCTAACCCTAAACCAAATAACCCTAACCCTAACCCTAAACCAACTAGCCCTAACACTAACCCTAAGCCTAACCTTTACCAAAATAACCCTAACTATAACCCTAACCCAACTAACCCTAACCCTAACCCTAACCCTAACCCTAACCCTAGCCCAAATAACCCTAACCCTAACCCTAACCCTGACCCTAAACCTAACCCTAAACCAAATAACCCTAACCCTAACCCTAAACCAACTAGCCCTAACACTAACCATAAGCCTAACCTTTACCAAAATAACCCTAACCATAACCCAAACCCAACTAACCATAACCATAACCCTAACCCTAACCCTAACCCTAACCCTAGCCCAAATAACCCTAACCCTAACCCTAACCCTGACCCTAAACCTAACCCTAAACCAAATAACCCTAACCCTAACCCTAAACCAACTAGCCCTAACACTAACCATAAGCCTAACCTTTACCAAAATAACCCTAACTATAACCCTAACCCAACTAACCCTAACCCTAACCCTAACCCTAACCCTAACCCTAGCCCAAATAACCCTAACCCTAACCCTAACCCTGACCCTAAACCTAACCCTATACCAAATAACCCTAACCCTAACCCTAAACCAACTAGCCCTAACACTAACCATAAGCCTAACCTTTACCAAAATAACCCTAACCATAACCCAAACCCAACTAAACATAACCCTAACCCTAACCCTAACCCTAACCCTAACCCTAGCCCAAATAACCCTAACCCTAACCCTAACCCTGACCCTAAACCTAACCCTAAACCAAATAACCCTAACCCTAACCCTAAACCAACTAGCCCTAACACTAACCATAAGCCTAACCTTTACCAAAATAACCCTAACCATAACCCAAACCCAACTAACCATAACCCTAACCCTAACCCTAACCCTAACCCTAACCCTAACCCTAACCCTAACCCTAACCCTAGCCCAAATAACCCTAACCCTAACCCTAACCCTGACCCTAAACCTAAACCTAAACCAAATAACCCTAACCCTAACCCTAAACCAACTAGCCCTAACACTAACCATAAGCCTAACCTTTACCAAAATAACCCTAACCCTAACCCTAACCCTAACCCTGACCCTAGCCCAAATAACCCTAACCCTAACCCTAACCCTAACCCTACCCCAAATAACCCTAACCCTAACCCTAACCCTGACCCTAAACCTAAACCTAAACCAAATAACCCTAACCCTAACCCTAAACCAACTAGCCCTAACACTAACCATAAGCCTAACCTTTACCAAAATAACCCTAACCATTACCCAAACCCAACTAACCATAACCCTAACCCTAACCTTAACCCTAACCCTAACCCTAACCTTAACCCTAACCCTAACCCTAACCCTAACCCTAGCCCAAATAACCCTAACCCTAACCCTAACCCTGACCCTAAACCTAACCCTAACCAACAAGCCCTAACACTAACCATAAGCCTAACCTTTACCAAAATAACCCTAACCATAACCCTAACCCAACTAACCCTAACCCTAACCCTAACCCTAACCCTAACCCTAGCCCAAATAACCCTAACCCTAACCCTAACCCTGACCCTAAACCTAACCCTAAACCAAATAACCCTAACCCTAACCCTAAACCAACTAGCCCTAACACTAACCATAAGCCTAACCTTTACCAAAATAACCCTAACCATAACCCAAACCCAACTAACCATAACCCTAACCCTAACCCTAACCCTAACCCGAACCCTAGCCCAAATAACCCTAACCCTAACCCTAACCCTGACCCTAAACCTAACCCTAAACCAAATAACCCTAACCCTAACCCTAAACCAACTAGCCCTAACACTAACCATAAGCCTAACCTTTACCAAAATAACCCTAACCATAACCCTAACCCAACTAACCATAACCCTAACCCTAACCCTAACCCTAACCCTAACCCTAGCCCAAATAACCCTAACCCTAACCCTAACCCTGACCCTAAACCTAAACCTAAACCAAATAACCCTAACCCTAACCCTAAACCAACTAGCCCTAACACTAACCATAAGCCTAACCTTCACCAAAATAACCCTAACCATAACCCAAACCCAACTAACCCTAACCCTAACCCTAACCCTAACCCTAACCCTAACCTTAACCCTAACCCTACCCCAAATAACCCTAACCCTAACCCTAACCCTGACCCTAAACCTAACCCTAAACCAAATAACCCTAACCCTAACCCTAAACCAACTAGCCCTAACACTAACCATAAGCCTAACCTTTACCAAAATAACCCTAACCATAACCCAAACCCAACTAACCATAACCCTAACCCTAACCCTAACCCTAACCCTAACCCTAACCCTAACATTAACCCTAACCCTAACCCTAACCCTAGCCCAAATAACCCTAAACCCTAACCCTAACCCTGACCCTAAACCTAACCCTAAACCAACTAGCCCTAACACTAACCATAAGCCTAACCTTTACCAAAATAACCCTAACCATAACCCAAACCCAACTAACCCTAACCCTAACCCTAACCCTAACCCTAGCCCAAATAACCCTAACCCTAACCCTAACCCTGACCCTAAACCTAACCCTAAACCAAATAACCCTAACCCTAACCCTAAACCAACTAGCCCTAACACTAACCATAAGCCTAACCTTTACCAAAATAACCCTAACCATAACCCTAACCCAACTAACCATAACCCTAACCCTAACCCTAACCCTAACCCTAACCCTAGCCCAAATAACCCTAACCCTAACCCTAACCCTGACCCTAAACCTAAACCTAAACCAAATAACCCAATCCCTAACCCTAAACCAACTAGCCCTAACACTAACCATAAGCCTAACCTTTACCAAAATAACCCTAACCATAACCCAAACCCAACTAAGCCTAACCCTAACCCTAACCCTAACCCTAACCCTAACCCTAACCCTAACCCTAACCCTAACCCTAACCCTAACCCTAACCCTACCCCAAATAACCCTAACCCTAACCCTAACCCTGACCCTAAACCTAACCCTAAACCAAATAACCCTAACCCTAACCCTAAACCAACTAGCCCTAACACTAACCCTAAGCCTAACCTTTACCAAAATAACCCTAACTATAACCCTAACCCAACTAACCCTAACCCTAACCCTAACCCTAACCCTAACCCTAGCCCAAATAACCCTAACCCTAACCCTAACCCTGACCCTAAACCTAACCCTAAACCAAATAACCCTAACCCTAACCCTAAACCAACTAGCCCTAACACTAACCATAAGCCTAACCTTTACCAAAATAACCCTAACCATAACCCAAACCCAACTAACCATAACCATAACCCTAACCCTAACCCTAACCCTAACCCTAGCCCAAATAACCCTAACCCTAACCCTAACCCTGACCCTAAACCTAACCCTAAACCAAATAACCCTAACCCTAACCCTAAACCAACTAGCCTAACACTAACCATAAGCCTAACCTTTACCAAAATAACCCTAACCATAACCCAAACCCAACTAACCATAACCCTAACCCTAACCCTAACCCTAACCCTAACCCTAACCCTAACCCTAACCCTAACCCTAGCCCAAATAACCCTAACCCTAACCCTAACCCTGACCCTAAACCTAAACCTAAACCAAATAACCCTAACCCTAACCCTAAACCAACTAGCCCTAACACTAACCATAAGCCTAACCTTTACCAAAATAACCCTAACCCTAACCCTAACCCTAACCCTAACCCTAGCCCAAATAACCCTAACCCTAACCCTAACCCTAACCCTAGCCCAAATAACCCTAACCCTAACCCTAACCCTGACCCTAAACCTAAACCTAAACCAAATAACCCTAACCCTAACCCTAAACCAACTAGCCCTAACACTAACCATAAGCCTAACCTTTACCAAAATAACCCTAACCATTACCCAAACCCAACTAACCATAACCCTAACCCTAACCTTAACACTAACCCTAACCCTAACCTTAACCCTAACCCTAACCCTAACCCTAACCCTAGCCCAAATAACCCTAAACCCTAACCCTAACCCTGACCCTAAACCTAACCCTAAACCAACTAGCCCTAACACTAACCATAAGCCTAACCTTTACCAAAATAACCCTAACCATAACCCTAACCCAACTAACCCTAACCCTAACCCTAACCCTAACCCTAACCCTAGCCCAAATAACCCTAACCCTAACCCTAACCCTGACCCTAAACCTAACCCTAAACCAAATAACCCTAACCCTAACCCTAAACCAACTAGCCCTAACACTAACCATAAGCCTAACCTTTACCAAAATAACCCTAACCATAACCCAAACCCAACTAACCATAACCCTAACCCTAACCCTAACCCGAACCCTAGCCCAAATAACCCTAACCCTAACCCTAACCCTGACCCTAAACCTAACCCTAAACCAAATAACCCTAACCCTAACCCTAAACCAACTAGCCCTAACACTAACCATAAGCCTAACCTTTACCAAAATAACCCTAACCATAACCCTAACCCAACTAACCATAACCCTAACCCTAACCCTAACCCTAACCCTAACCCTAGCCCAAATAACCCTAACCCTAACCCTAACCCTGACCCTAAACCTAAACCTAAACCAAATAACCCTAACCCTAACCCTAAACCAACTAGCCCTAACACTAACCATAAGCCTAACCTTCACCAAAATAACCCTAACCATAACCCAAACCAAACTAACCCTAACCCTAACCCTAACCCTAACCCTAACCCTAACCTTAACCCTAACCCTACCCCAAATAACCCTAACCCTAACCCTAACCCTGACCCTAAACCTAAGCCTAAACCAAATAACCCTAACCCTAACCCTAAACCAACTAGCCCTAACACTAACCCTAAGCCTAACCTTTACCAAAATAACCCTAACTATAACCCTAACCCAACTAACCCTAACCCTAACCCTAACCCTAACCCTAACCCTAGCCCAATAACCCTAACCCTAACCCTAACCCTGACCCTAAACCTAACCCTAAACCAAATAACCCTAACCCTAACCCTAAACCAACTAGCCCTAACACTAACCATAAGCCTAACCTTTACCAAAATAACCCTAACCATAACCCAACCCAACTAACCATAACCCTACCCTAACCCTAACCCTAACCCTAACCCTAACCCTAACCCTAACCCTAGCCCAAATAACCCTAACCCTAACCCTAACCCTGACCCTAAACCTAACCCTAAACCAAATAACCCTAACCCTAACCCTAAACCAACTAGCCCTAACACTAACCATAAGCCTAACCTTTACCAAAATAACCCTAACCATAACCCAAACCCAACTAACCATAACCCTAACCCTAACCCTAACCCTAACCCTAACCCTAACCCTAACCCTAACCCTAACCCTAGCCCAAATAACCCTAACCCTAACCCTAACCCTGACCCTAAACCTAAACCTAAACCAAATAACCCTAACCCTAACCCTAAACCAACTAGCCCTAACACTAACCATAAGCCTAACCTTTACCAAAATAACCCTATCCATAACCCAAACCCAACTAACCATAACCCTAACCCTAACCCTAACCCTAACCCTAACCCTAGCCCAAATAACCCTAACCCTAACCCTAACCCTGACCCTAAACCTAAACCTAAACCAAATAACCCTAACCCTAACCCTAAACCAACTAGCCCTAACACTAACCATAAGCCTAACCTTTACCAAAATAACCCTAACCATAACCCAAACCAACTAACCCTAACCTAACACTAACCCTAACCCTAACCCTAACCCTAACCCTAACCCTAGCCCAAATAACCCTAACCCTAACCCTAACCCTGACCCTAAACCTAAACCTAAACCAAATAACCCTAACCCTAACCCTAAACCAACTAGCCCTAACACTAACCATAAGCCTAACCTTTACCAAAATAACCCTAACCATAACCCAAACCCAACTAACCATAACCCTAACCCTAACCCTAACCCTAACCCTAACCCTAGCCCAAATAACCCAAACCCTAACCCTAACCCTGACCCTAAACCTAACCCTAAACCAAATAACCCTAACCCTAACCCTAAACCAACTAGCCCTAACACTAACCATAAGCCTAACCTTTACCAAAATAACCCTAACCATAACCCAAACCCAACTAACCATAACCCTAACCCTAACCCTAACCTAACCCTAACCCTAACCCTAGCCCAAATAACCCTAACCCTAACCCTAACCCTGACCCTAAACCTAACCCTAAACCAAATAACCCTAACCCTAACCCTAAACCAACTAGCCCTAACACTAACCATAAGCCTAACCTTTACCAAAATAACCCTAACCATAACCCAAACCCAACTAACCATAACCCTAACCCTAACCCTAACCCTAACCCTAACCCTAACCCTAACCTTAACCCTAACCCTAACCCTAACCCTAACCCTAGCCCAAATAACCCTAAACCCTAACCCTAACCCTGACCCTAAACCTAACCCTAAACCAACTAGCCCTAACACTAACCATAAGCCTAACCTTTACCAAAATAACCCTAACCATAACCCAAACCCAACTAACCATAACCCTAACCCTAACCCTAACCCTAACCCGAACCCTAGTCCAAATAACCCTAACCCTAACCCTAACCCTGACCCTAAACCTAACCCTAAACCAAATAACCCTAACCCTAACCCTAAACCAACTAGCCCTAACACTAACCATAAGCCTAACCTTTACCAAAATAACCCTAACCATAACCCTAACCCAACTAACCATAACCCTAACCCTAACCCTAACCCTAACCCTAACCCTAGCCAAATAACCCTAACCCTAACCCTAACCCTGACCCTAAACCTAAACCTAAACCAAATAACCCAATCCCTAACCCTAAACCAACTAGCCCTAACACTAACCATAAGCCTAACCTTTACCAAAATAACCCTAACCATAACCCAAACCCAACTAAGCCTAACCCTAACCTAACCCTAACCCTAACCCTAACCCTAACCCTAACCCTACCCTACCCCAAATAACCCTAACCCTAACCCTAACCCTGACCCTAAACCTAACCCTAAACCAAATAACCCTAACCCTAACCCTAAACCAACTAGCCCTAACACTAACCCTAAGCCTAACCTTTACCAAAATAACCCTAACTATAACCCTAACCCAACTAACCCTAACCCTAACCCTAACCCTAACCCTAACCCTAGCCCAAATGACCCTAACCCTAACCCTAACCCTGACCCTAAACCTAACCCTAAACCAAATAACCCTAACCCTATCCCTAAACCAACTAGCCCTAACACTAACCATAAGCCTAACCTTTACCAAAATAACCCTAACCATAACCCAAACCCAACTAACCATAACCATAACCCTAACCCTAACCCTAACCCTAACCCTAACCCTAACCCTAACCCTAACCCTAGCCCAAATAACCCTAACCCTAACCCTAACCCTGACCCTAAACCTAACCCTAAACCAAATAACCCTAACCCTAACCGTAAACCAACTAGCCCTAACACTAACCATAAGCCTAACCTTTACCAAAATAACCCTAACTATAACCCTAACCCAACTAACCCTAACCCTAACCCTAACCCTAACCCTAGCCCAAATAACCCTAACCCTAACCCTAACCCTGACCCTAAACCTAACCCTATACCAAATAACCCTAACCCTAACCCTAAACCAACTAGCCCTAACACTAACCATAAGCCTAACCTTTACCAAAATAACCCTAACCATAACCCAAACCAAACTAACCATAACCATAACCCTAACCCTAACCCTAACCCTCACCCTAGCCCAAATAACCCTAACCCTAACCCTAACCCTGACCCTAAACCTAACCCTAAACCAAATAACCCTAACCCTAACCCTAAACCAACTAGCCCTAACACTAACCATAAGCCTAACCTTTACCAAAATAACCCTAACCATAACCCTAACCCAACTAACCCTATCCCTAACCCTCACCCTAACCCTAACCCTAACCCTAGCCCAAACCTAACCCTAACCCTAACCCTAACCCTGACCCTAAACCTAAACCTAAACCAAATAACCCTAACCCTAACCCTAAACCAACTAGCCCTAACACTAACCATAAGCCTAACCTTTACCAAAATAACACTAACCATTACCCAAACCCAACTAAACATAACCCTAACCCTAACCCTAACCCTAACCCTAACCCTAACCCTAGCCCAAATAACCCCAACCCTATCCCTAACCCTGACCCTAAACCTAACCCTAAACCAAATAACCTAACCCTAACCCTAACCCTGACCCTAAACCTAACCCTTAACCAACTAGCCCTAACACTAACCATAAGCCTAACCTTTACCAAAATAACCCTAACCATAACCCTAACCCAACTAACCCTAACCCTAACCCTAACCCTAACCCTAACCCTAGCCCAAATAACCCTAACCCTAACCCTAACCCTGACCCTAAACCTAACCCTAAACCAAATAACCCTAACCCTAACCCTAAACCAACTAGCCCTAACACTAACCATAAGCCTAACCTTTACCAAATAACCCTAACCATAACCCAAACCCAACTAACCATACCCTAACCCTAACCCTAACCCTAACCCGAACCCTAGCCCAAATAACCCTAACCCTAACCCTAACCCTGACCCTAAACCTAACCCTAAACCAAATAACCCTAACCCTAACCCTAAACCAACTAGCCCTAACACTAACCATAAGCCTAACCTTTACCAAAATAACCCTAACCATAACCCTAACCCAACTAACCATAACCCTAACCCTAACCCTAACCCTAACCCTAACCCTAGCCCAAATAACCCTAACCCTAACCCTAACCCTGACCCTAAACCTAAACCTAAACCAAATAACCCTAACCCTAACCCTAAACCAACTAGCCCTAACACTAACCATAAGCCTAACCTTCACCAAAATAACCCTAACCATAACCCAAACCCAACTAACCCTAACCCTAACCCTAACCCTAACCCTAACCCTAACCTTAACCCTAACCCTACCCCAAATAACCCTAACCCTAACCCTAACCCTGACCCTAAACCTAACCCTAAACCAAATAACCCTAACCCTAACCCTAAACCAACTAGCCCTAACACTAACCATAAGCCTAACCTTTACCAAAATAACCCTGAACCATAACCCAAACCCAACTAACCATAACCCTAACCCTAACCCTAACCCTAACCCTAACCCTAACCCTAACATTAACCCTAACCCTAACCCTAACCCCTAACCCTAGCCCAAATAACCCTAAACCCTAACCCTAACCCTGACCCTAAACCTAACCCTAAACCAACTAGCCCTAACACTAACCATAAGCCTAACCTTTACCAAAATAACCCTAACCATAACCCAAACCCAACTAACCCTAACCCTAACCCTAACCCTAACCCTAGCCCAAATAACCCTAACCCTAACCCTAACCCTGACCCTAAACCTAACCCTAAACCAAATAACCCTAACCCTAACCCTAAACCAACTAGCCCTAACACTAACCATAAGCCTAACCTTTACCAAAATAACCCTAACCATAACCCTAACCCAACTAACCATAACCCTAACCCTAACCCTAACCCTAACCCTAACCCTAGCCCAAATAACCCTAACCCTAACCCTAACCCTGACCCTAAACCTAAACCTAAACCAAATAACCCAATCCCTAACCCTAAACCAACTAGCCCTAACACTAACCATAAGCCTAACCTTTACCAAAATAACCCTAACCATAACCCAAACCCAACTAAGCCTAACCCTAACCCTAACCCTAACCCTAACCCTAACCCTAACCCTAACCCTAACCCTAACCCTAACCCTACCCAAATAACCCTAACCCTAACCCTAACCCTGACCCTAAACCTAACCTAAACCAAATAACCCTAACCCTAACCCTAAACCAACTAGCCCTAACACTAACCCTAAGCCTAACCTTTACCAAAATAACCCTAACTATAACCCTAACCCAACTAACCCTAACCCTAACCCTAACCCTAACCCTAACCCTAGCCCAAATAACCCTAACCCTAACCCTAACCCTGACCCTAAACCTAACCCTAAACCAAATAACCCTAACCCTAACCCTAAACCAACTAGCCCTAACACTAACCATAAGCCTAACCTTTACCAAAATAACCCTAACCATAACCCAAACCCAACTAACCATAACCATAACCCTAACCCTAACCCTAACCCTAACCCTAGCCCAAATAACCCTAACCCTAACCCTAACCCTGACCCTAAACCTAACCCTAAACCAAATAACCCTAACCCTAACCCTAAACCAACTAGCCCTAACACTAACCATAAGCCTAACCTTTACCAAAATAACCCTAACTATAACCCTAACCCAACTAACCCTAACCCTAACCCTAACCCTAACCCTAACCCTAGCCCAAATAACCCTAACCCTAACCCTAACCCTGACCCTAAACCTAACCCTATACCAAATAACCCTAACCCTAACCCTAAACCAACTAGCCCTAACACTAACCATAAGCCTAACCTTTACCAAAATAACCCTAACCATAACCCAAACCCAACTAAACATAACCCTAACCCTAACCCTAACCCTAACCCTAACCCTAGCCCAAATAACCCTAACCCTAACCCTAACCCTGACCCTAAACCTAACCCTAAACCAAATAACCCTAACCCTAACCCTAAACCAACTAGCCCTAACACTAACCATAAGCCTAACCTTTACCAAAATAACCCTAACCATAACCCAAACCCAACTAACCATAACCCTAACCCTAACCCTAACCCTAACCCTAACCCTAACCCTAACCCTAACCCTAACCCTAGCCCAAATAACCCTAACCCTAACCCTAACCCTGACCCTAAACCTAACCCTAAACCAAATAACCCTAACCCTAACCCTAAACCAACTAGCCCTAACACTAACCATAAGCCTAACCTTTACCAAAATAACCCTAACCCTAACCCTAACCCTAACCCTAACCCTAACCCTAGCCCAAATAACCCTAACCCTAACCCTAACCCTAACCCTAGCCCAAATAACCCTAACCCTAACCCTAACCCTGACCCTAAACCTAAACCTAAACCAAATAACCCTAACCCTAACCCTAAACCAACTAGCCCTAACACTAACCATAAGCCTAACCTTTACCAAAATAACCCTAACCATTACCCAAACCCAACTAACCATAACCCTAACCCTAACCTTAACCCTAACCCTAACCCTAACCTTAACCCTAACCCTAACCCTAACCCTAACCCTAGCCCAAATAACCCTAAACCCTAACCCTAACCCTGACCCTAAACCTAACCCTAAACCAACTAGCCCTAACACTAACCATAAGCCTAACCTTTACCAAAATAACCCTAACCATAACCCTAACCCAACTAACCCTAACCCTAACCCTAACCCTAACCCTAACCCTAGCCCAAATAACCCTAACCCTAACCCTAACCCTGACCCTAAACCTAACCCTAAACCAAATAACCCTAACCCTAACCCTAAACCAACTAGCCCTAACACTAACCATAAGCCTAACCTTTACCAAAATAACCCTAACCATAACCCAAACCCAACTAACCATAACCCTAACCCTAACCCTAACCCGAACCCTAGCCCAAATAACCCTAACCCTAACCCTAACCCTGACCCTAAACCTAACCCTAAACCAAATAACCCTAACCCTAACCCTAAACCAACTAGCCCTAACACTAACCATAAGCCTAACCTTTACCAAAATAACCCTAACCATAACCCTAACCCAACTAACCATAACCCTAACCCTAACCCTAACCCTAACCCTAACCCTAGCCCAAATAACCCTAACCCTAACCCTAACCCTGACCCTAAACCTAAACCTAAACCAAATAACCCTAACCCTAACCCTAAACCAACTAGCCCTAACACTAACCATAAGCCTAACCTTCACCAAAATAACCCTAACCATAACCCAAACCCAACTAACCCTAACCCTAACCCTAACCCTAACCCTAACCCTAACCTTAACCCTAACCCTACCCCAAATAACCCTAACCCTAACCCTAACCCTGACCCTAAACCTAAGCCTAAACCAAATAACCCTAACCCTAACCCTAAACCAACTAGCCCTAACACTAACCCTAAGCCTAACCTTTACCAAAATAACCCTAACTATAACCCTAACCCAACTAACCCTAACCCTAACCCTAACCCTAACCCTAACCCTAGCCCAAATAACCCTAACCCTAACCCTAACCCTGACCCTAAACCTAACCCTAAACCAAATAACCCTAACCCTAACCCTAAACCAACTAGCCCTAACACTAACCATAAGCCTAACCTTTACCAAAATAACCCTAACCATAACCCAAACCCAACTAACCATAACCCTAACCCTAACCCTAACCCTAACCCTAACCCTAACCCTAACCCTAACCCTAACCCTAGCCCAAATAACCCTAACCCTAACCCTAACCCTGACCCTAAACCTAACCCTAAACCAAATAACCCTAACCCTAACCCTAAACCAACTAGCCCTAACACTAACCATAAGCCTAACCTTTACCAAAATAACCCTAACTATAACCCTAACCCAACTAACCCTAACCCTAACCCTAACCCTAACCCTAGCCCAAATAACCCTAACCCTAACCCTAACCCTGACCCTAAACCTAACCCTAAACCAAATAACCCTAACCCTAACCCTAAACCAACTAGCCCTAACACTAACCATAAGCCTAACCTTTACCAAAATAACCCTAACCATAACCCAAACCAAACTAACCATAACCATAACCCTAACCCTAACCCTAACCCTCACCCTACCCAAATAACCCTAACCCTAACCCTAACCCTGACCCTAAACCTAACCCTAAACCAAATAACCCTAACCCTAACCCTAAACCAACTAGCCCTAACACTAACCATAAGCCTAACCTTTACCAAAATAACCCTAACCATAACCCTAACCCAACTAACCCTAACCCTAACCCTAACCCTAACCCTAACCCTAACCCTAGCCCAAATAACCCTAACCCTAACCCTAACCCTGACCCTAAACCTAAACCTAAACCAAATAACCCTAACCCTAACCCTAAACCAACTAGCCCTAACACTAACCATAAGCCTAACCTTTACCAAAATAACCCTAACCATTACCCAAACCCAACTAAACATAACCCTAACCCTAACCCTAACCCTAACCCTAACCCTAACCCTAACCCTAGCCCAAATAACCCTAACCCTATCCCTAACCCTGACCCTAAACCTAACCCTAAACCAAATAACCCTAACCCTAACCCTAAACCAACTAGCCCTAACACTAACCATAAGCCTAACCTTTACCAAAATAACCCTAACCATAACCCAAACCCAACTAACCATAACCCTAACCCTAACCCTAACCCTAACCCTAACCCTAACCCTAACCCTAACCCTAGCCCAAATAACCCTAACCCTAACCCTAACCCTGACCCTAAACCTAACCCTAAACCAAATAACCCTAACCCTAACCCTAAACCAACTAGCCCTAACACTAACCATAAGCCTAACCTTTACCAAAATAACCCTAACCATAACCCAAACCCAACTAACCATAACCCTAACCCTAACCCTAACCCTAACCCTAACCCTAACCCTAACCCTAACCCTAGCCCAAATAACCCTAACCCTAACCCTAACCCTGACCCTAAACCTAAACCTAAACCAAATAACCCTAACCCTAACCCTAAACCAACTAGCCCTAACACTAACCATAAGCCTAACCTTTACCAAAATAACCCTATCCATAACCCAAACCCAACTAACCCTAACCCTAACCCTAACCCTAACCCTAACCCTAACCCTAGCCCAAATAACCCTAACCCTAACCCTAACCCTGACCCTAAACCTAAACCTAAACCAAATAACCCTAACCCTAACCCTAAACCAACTAGCCCTAACACTAACCATAAGCCTAACCTTTACCAAAATAACCCTAACCATAACCCTAACCCAACTAACCCTAACCCTAACACTAACCCTAACCCTAACCCTAACCCTAACCCTAACCCTAGCCCAAATAACCCTACAAATAACCCTAACCCTAACCCTAACCCTGACCCTAAACCTAAACCTAAACCAAATAACCCTAACCCTAACCCTAAACCAACTAGCCCTAACACTAACCATAAGCCTAACCTTTACCAAAATAACCCTAACCATAACCCTAACCCAACTAACCCTAACCCTAACCCTAACCCTAACCCTAACCCTAACCCTAACCCTAACCCTAGCCCAAATAACCCTAACCCTAACCCTAACCCTGACCCTAAACCTAACCCTAAACCAAATAACCCTAACCCTAACCCTAACCCTGACCCTAAACCTAACCCTAAACCAAATAACCCTAACCCTAACCCTAAACCAACTAGCCCTAACACTAACCATAAGCCTAACCTTTACCAAAATAACCCTAACCATAACCCAAACCCAACTAACCATAACCCTAACCCTAACCCTAACCCTAACCCTAACCCTAACCCTAACCTTAACCCTAACCCTAACCCTAACCCTAACCCTAGCCCAAATAACCCTAAACCCTAACCCTAACCCTGACCCTAAACCTAACCCTAAACCAACTAGCCCTAACACTAACCATAAGCCTAACCTTTACCAAAATAACCCTAACCATAACCCAAACCCAACTAACCATAACCCTAACCCTAACCCTAACCCTAACCCGAACCCTAGCCCAAATAACCCTAACCCTAACCCTAACCCTGACCCTAAACCTAACCCTAAACCAAATAACCCTAACCCTAACCCTAAACCAACTAGCCCTAACACTAACCATAAGCCTAACCTTTACCAAAATAACCCTAACCCTTACCCAAACCCAACTAACCATAACCCTAACCCTAACCCTAACCCTAACCCTAACCCTAGCCCAAATAACCCTAACCCTAACCCTAACCCTGACCCTAAACCTAAACCTAAACCAAATAACCCAATCCCTAACCCTAAACCAACTAGCCCTAACACTAACCATAAGCCTAACCTTTACCAAAATAACCCTAACCATAACCCAAACCCAACTAAGCCTAACCCTAACCCTAACCCTAACCCTAACCCTAACCCTAACCCTAACCCTAACCCTACCCCAAATAACCCTAACCCTAACCCTAACCCTGACCCTAAACCTAACCCTAAACCAAATAACCCTAACCCTAACCCTAAACCAACTAGCCCTAACACTAACCCTAAGCCTAACCTTTACCAAAATAACCCTAACTATAACCCTAACCCAACTAACCCTAACCCTAACCCTAACCCTAACCCTAACCCTAGCCCAAATGACCCTAACCCTAACCCTAACCCTGACCCTAAACCTAACCCTAAACCAAATAACCCTAACCCTAACCCTAAACCAACTAGCCCTAACACTAACCATAAGCCTAACCTTTACCAAAATAACCCTAACCATAACCCAAACCCAACTAACCATAACCATAACCCTAACCCTAACCCTAACCCTAACCCTAACCCTAACCCTAACCCTAACCCTAGCCCAAATAACCCTAACCCTAACCCTAACCCTGACCCTAAACCTAACCCTAAACCAAATAACCCTAACCCTAACCGTAAACCAACTAGCCCTAACACTAACCATAAGCCTAACCTTTACCAAAATAACCCTAACTATAACCCTAACCCAACTAACCCTAACCCTAACCCTAACCCTAACCCTAGCCCAAATAACCCTAACCCTAACCCTAACCCTGACCCTAAACCTAACCCTATACCAAATAACCCTAACCCTAACCCTAAACCAACTAGCCCTAACACTAACCATAAGCCTAACCTTTACCAAAATAACCCTAACCATAACCCAAACCCAACTAACCATAACCATAACCCTAACCCTAACCCTAACCCTCACCCTAGCCCAAATAACCCTAACCCTAACCCTAACCCTGACCCTAAACCTAACCCTAAACCAAATAACCCTAACCCTAACCCTAAACCAACTAGCCCTAACACTAACCATAAGCCTAACCTTTACCAAAATAACCCTAACCATAACCCTAACCCAACTAACCCTATCCCTAACCCTCACCCTAACCCTAACCCTAACCCTAGCCCAAATAACCCTAACCCTAACCCTAACCCTGACCCTAAACCTAAACCTAAACCAAATAACCCTAACCCTAACCCTAAACCAACTAGCCCTAACACTAACCATAAGCCTAACCTTTACCAAAATAACACTAACCATTACCCAAACCCAACTAAACATAACCCTAACCCTAACCCTAACCCTAACCCTAACCCTAACCCTAACCCTAGCCCAAATAACCCCAACCCTATCCCTAACCCTGACCCTAAACCTAACCCTAAACCAAATAACCCTAACCCTAACCCTAAACCAACTAGCCCTAACACTAACCATAAGCCTAACCTTTACCAAAATAACCCTAACCATAACCCAAACCCAACTAACCATAACCCTAACCCTAACCCTAACCCTAACCCTAACCCTAACCCTAACCCTAACCCTAACCCTAACCCTAGCCCAAATAACCCTAACCCTAACCCTAACCCTGACCCTAAACCTAAACCTAAACCAAATAACCCTAACCCTAACCCTAAACCAACTAGCCCTAACACTAACCATAAGCCTAACCTTTACCAAAATAACCCTAACCCTAACCCTAACCCTAACCCTAACCCTAGCCCAAATAACCCTAACCCTAACCCTAACCCTAACCCTAGCCCAAATAACCCTAACCCTAACCCTAACCCTGACCCTAAACCTAAACCTAAACCAAATAACCCTAACCCTAACCCTAAACCAACTAGCCCTAACACTAACCATAAGCCTAACCTTTACCAAAATAACCCTAACCATTACCCAAACCCAACTAACCATAACCCTAACCCTAACCCTAACCCTAACCCGAACCCTAACCCTAGCCCAAATAACCCTAACCCTAACCCTAACCCTGACCCTAAACCTAACCCTAAACCAAATAACCCTAACCCTATCCCTAAACCAAGTAGACCTAACACTAACCATAAGCCTAACCTTTACCAAAATAACCCTAACCATAACCCTAACCCAACTAACCCTAACCCTAACCCTAACCCTAACCCTAACCCTAACCCTAACCCTAGCCCAAATAACCCTAACCCTAACCCTAACCCTGACCCTAAACCTAAACCTAAACCAAATAACCCTAACCCTAACCCTAAACCAACTAGCCCTAACACTAACCATAAGCCTAACCTTTACCAAAATAACCCTAACCCTTACCCAAACCCAACTAACCATAACCCTAACCCTAACCCTAACCCTAACCCTAACCCTAACCCTAGCCCAAATAACCCTAACCCTAACCCTAACCCTGACCCTAAACCTAACCCTAAACCAAATAACCCTAACCCTAACCCTAAACCAACTAGCCCTAACACTAACCATAAGCCTAACCTTTACCAAAATAACCCTAACCATAACCCAAACCCAACTAACCATAACCCTAACCCTAACCCTAACCCTAACCCGAACCCTAGCCCAAATAACCCTAACCCTAACCCTAACCCTGACCCTAAACCTAAACCTAAACCAAATAACCCTAACCCTAACCCTAAACCAACTAGCCCTAACACTAACCATAAGCCTAACCTTTACCAAAATAACCCTATCCATAACCCAAACCCAACTAACCCTAACCCTAACCCTAACCCTAACCCTAACCCTAACCCTAACCCTAGCCCAAATAACCCTAACCCTAACCCTAACCCTGACCCTAAACCTAAACCTAAACCAAATAACCCTAACCCTAACCCTAAACCAACTAGCCCTAACACTAACCATAAGCCTAACCTTTACCAAAATAACCCTAACCCTAACCCTAACCCTAACCCTAACCCTAACCCTAGCCCAAATAACCCTAACCCTAACCCTAACCCT
>NW_028276433.1:990000-997500 GCF_052056855.1 Sturnus vulgaris | reverse complement strand
CCATAAGCCTAACCTTTACCAAAATAACCCTAACTATAACCCTAACCCAACTAACCCTAACCCTAACCCTAACCCTAACCCTAACCCTAGCCCAAATAACCCTAACCCTAACCCTAACCCTGACCCTAAACCTAACCCTATACCAAATAACCCTAACCCTAACCCTAAACCAACTAGCCCTAACACTAACCATAAGCCTAACCTTTACCAAAATAACCCTAACCATAACCCAAACCCAACTAAACATAACCCTAACCCTAACCCTAACCCTAACCCTAACCCTAGCCCAAATAACCCTAACCCTAACCCTAACCCTGACCCTAAACCTAACCCTAAACCAAATAACCCTAACCCTAACCCTAAACCAACTAGCCCTAACACTAACCATAAGCCTAACCTTTACCAAAATAACCCTAACCATAACCCAAACCCAACTAACCATAACCCTAACCCTAACCCTAACCCTAACCCTAACCCTAACCCTAACCCTAACCCTAACCCTAGCCCAAATAACCCTAACCCTAACCCTAACCCTGACCCTAAACCTAACCCTAAACCAAATAACCCTAACCCTAACCCTAAACCAACTAGCCCTAACACTAACCATAAGCCTAACCTTTACCAAAATAACCCTAACCCTAACCCTAACCCTAACCCTAACCCTAGCCCAAATAACCCTAACCCTAACCCTAACCCTAACCCTAGCCCAAATAACCCTAACCCTAACCCTAACCCTGACCCTAAACCTAAACCTAAACCAAATAACCCTAACCCTAACCCTAAACCAACTAGCCCTAACACTAACCATAAGCCTAACCTTTACCAAAATAACCCTAACCATTACCCAAACCCAACTAACCATAACCCTAACCCTAACCTTAACCCTAACCCTAACCCTAACCTTAACCCTAACCCTAACCCTAACCCTAACCCTAGCCCAAATAACCCTAAACCCTAACCCTAACCCTGACCCTAAACCTAACCCTAAACCAACTAGCCCTAACACTAACCATAAGCCTAACCTTTACCAAAATAACCCTAACCATAACCCTAACCCAACTAACCCTAACCCTAACCCTAACCCTAACCCTAACCCTAGCCCAAATAACCCTAACCCTAACCCTAACCCTGACCCTAAACCTAACCCTAAACCAAATAACCCTAACCCTAACCCTAAACCAACTAGCCCTAACACTAACCATAAGCCTAACCTTTACCAAAATAACCCTAACCATAACCCAAACCCAACTAACCATAACCCTAACCCTAACCCTAACCCGAACCCTAGCCCAAATAACCCTAACCCTAACCCTAACCCTGACCCTAAACCTAACCCTAAACCAAATAACCCTAACCCTAACCCTAAACCAACTAGCCCTAACACTAACCATAAGCCTAACCTTTACCAAAATAACCCTAACCATAACCCTAACCCAACTAACCATAACCCTAACCCTAACCCTAACCCTAACCCTAACCCTAGCCCAAATAACCCTAACCCTAACCCTAACCCTGACCCTAAACCTAAACCTAAACCAAATAACCCTAACCCTAACCCTAAACCAACTAGCCCTAACACTAACCATAAGCCTAACCTTCACCAAAATAACCCTAACCATAACCCAAACCCAACTAACCCTAACCCTAACCCTAACCCTAACCCTAACCCTAACCTTAACCCTAACCCTACCCCAAATAACCCTAACCCTAACCCTAACCCTGACCCTAAACCTAAGCCTAAACCAAATAACCCTAACCCTAACCCTAAACCAACTAGCCCTAACACTAACCCTAAGCCTAACCTTTACCAAAATAACCCTAACTATAACCCTAACCCAACTAACCCTAACCCTAACCCTAACCCTAACCCTAACCCTAGCCCAAATAACCCTAACCCTAACCCTAACCCTGACCCTAAACCTAACCCTAAACCAAATAACCCTAACCCTAACCCTAAACCAACTAGCCCTAACACTAACCATAAGCCTAACCTTTACCAAAATAACCCTAACCATAACCCAAACCCAACTAACCATAACCCTAACCCTAACCCTAACCCTAACCCTAACCCTAACCCTAACCCTAACCCTAACCCTAGCCCAAATAACCCTAACCCTAACCCTAACCCTGACCCTAAACCTAACCCTAAACCAAATAACCCTAACCCTAACCCTAAACCAACTAGCCCTAACACTAACCATAAGCCTAACCTTTACCAAAATAACCCTAACTATAACCCTAACCCAACTAACCCTAACCCTAACCCTAACCCTAACCCTAGCCCAAATAACCCTAACCCTAACCCTAACCCTGACCCTAAACCTAACCCTAAACCAAATAACCCTAACCCTAACCCTAAACCAACTAGCCCTAACACTAACCATAAGCCTAACCTTTACCAAAATAACCCTAACCATAACCCAAACCAAACTAACCATAACCATAACCCTAACCCTAACCCTAACCCTCACCCTACCCAAATAACCCTAACCCTAACCCTAACCCTGACCCTAAACCTAACCCTAAACCAAATAACCCTAACCCTAACCCTAAACCAACTAGCCCTAACACTAACCATAAGCCTAACCTTTACCAAAATAACCCTAACCATAACCCTAACCCAACTAACCCTAACCCTAACCCTAACCCTAACCCTAACCCTAACCCTAGCCCAAATAACCCTAACCCTAACCCTAACCCTGACCCTAAACCTAAACCTAAACCAAATAACCCTAACCCTAACCCTAAACCAACTAGCCCTAACACTAACCATAAGCCTAACCTTTACCAAAATAACCCTAACCATTACCCAAACCCAACTAAACATAACCCTAACCCTAACCCTAACCCTAACCCTAACCCTAACCCTAACCCTAGCCCAAATAACCCTAACCCTATCCCTAACCCTGACCCTAAACCTAACCCTAAACCAAATAACCCTAACCCTAACCCTAAACCAACTAGCCCTAACACTAACCATAAGCCTAACCTTTACCAAAATAACCCTAACCATAACCCAAACCCAACTAACCATAACCCTAACCCTAACCCTAACCCTAACCCTAACCCTAACCCTAACCCTAACCCTAGCCCAAATAACCCTAACCCTAACCCTAACCCTGACCCTAAACCTAACCCTAAACCAAATAACCCTAACCCTAACCCTAAACCAACTAGCCCTAACACTAACCATAAGCCTAACCTTTACCAAAATAACCCTAACCATAACCCAAACCCAACTAACCATAACCCTAACCCTAACCCTAACCCTAACCCTAACCCTAACCCTAACCCTAACCCTAGCCCAAATAACCCTAACCCTAACCCTAACCCTGACCCTAAACCTAAACCTAAACCAAATAACCCTAACCCTAACCCTAAACCAACTAGCCCTAACACTAACCATAAGCCTAACCTTTACCAAAATAACCCTATCCATAACCCAAACCCAACTAACCCTAACCCTAACCCTAACCCTAACCCTAACCCTAACCCTAGCCCAAATAACCCTAACCCTAACCCTAACCCTGACCCTAAACCTAAACCTAAACCAAATAACCCTAACCCTAACCCTAAACCAACTAGCCCTAACACTAACCATAAGCCTAACCTTTACCAAAATAACCCTAACCATAACCCTAACCCAACTAACCCTAACCCTAACACTAACCCTAACCCTAACCCTAACCCTAACCCTAACCCTAGCCCAAATAACCCTAACCCTAACCCTAACCCTGACCCTAAACCTAAACCTAAACCAAATAACCCTAACCCTAACCCTAAACCAACTAGCCCTAACACTAACCATAAGCCTAACCTTTACCAAAATAACCCTAACCATAACCCTAACCCAACTAACCCTAACCCTAACCCTAACCCTAACCCTAACCCTAACCCTAACCCTAACCCTAGCCCAAATAACCCTAACCCTAACCCTAACCCTGACCCTAAACCTAACCCTAAACCAAATAACCCTAACCCTAACCCTAACCCTGACCCTAAACCTAACCCTAAACCAAATAACCCTAACCCTAACCCTAAACCAACTAGCCCTAACACTAACCATAAGCCTAACCTTTACCAAAATAACCCTAACCATAACCCAAACCCAACTAACCATAACCCTAACCCTAACCCTAACCCTAACCCTAACCCTAACCCTAACCTTAACCCTAACCCTAACCCTAACCCTAACCCTAGCCCAAATAACCCTAAACCCTAACCCTAACCCTGACCCTAAACCTAACCCTAAACCAACTAGCCCTAACACTAACCATAAGCCTAACCTTTACCAAAATAACCCTAACCATAACCCAAACCCAACTAACCATAACCCTAACCCTAACCCTAACCCTAACCCGAACCCTAGCCCAAATAACCCTAACCCTAACCCTAACCCTGACCCTAAACCTAACCCTAAACCAAATAACCCTAACCCTAACCCTAAACCAACTAGCCCTAACACTAACCATAAGCCTAACCTTTACCAAAATAACCCTAACCCTTACCCAAACCCAACTAACCATAACCCTAACCCTAACCCTAACCCTAACCCTAACCCTAGCCCAAATAACCCTAACCCTAACCCTAACCCTGACCCTAAACCTAAACCTAAACCAAATAACCCAATCCCTAACCCTAAACCAACTAGCCCTAACACTAACCATAAGCCTAACCTTTACCAAAATAACCCTAACCATAACCCAAACCCAACTAAGCCTAACCCTAACCCTAACCCTAACCCTAACCCTAACCCTAACCCTAACCCTAACCCTACCCCAAATAACCCTAACCCTAACCCTAACCCTGACCCTAAACCTAACCCTAAACCAAATAACCCTAACCCTAACCCTAAACCAACTAGCCCTAACACTAACCCTAAGCCTAACCTTTACCAAAATAACCCTAACTATAACCCTAACCCAACTAACCCTAACCCTAACCCTAACCCTAACCCTAACCCTAGCCCAAATGACCCTAACCCTAACCCTAACCCTGACCCTAAACCTAACCCTAAACCAAATAACCCTAACCCTAACCCTAAACCAACTAGCCCTAACACTAACCATAAGCCTAACCTTTACCAAAATAACCCTAACCATAACCCAAACCCAACTAACCATAACCATAACCCTAACCCTAACCCTAACCCTAACCCTAACCCTAACCCTAACCCTAACCCTAGCCCAAATAACCCTAACCCTAACCCTAACCCTGACCCTAAACCTAACCCTAAACCAAATAACCCTAACCCTAACCGTAAACCAACTAGCCCTAACACTAACCATAAGCCTAACCTTTACCAAAATAACCCTAACTATAACCCTAACCCAACTAACCCTAACCCTAACCCTAACCCTAACCCTAGCCCAAATAACCCTAACCCTAACCCTAACCCTGACCCTAAACCTAACCCTATACCAAATAACCCTAACCCTAACCCTAAACCAACTAGCCCTAACACTAACCATAAGCCTAACCTTTACCAAAATAACCCTAACCATAACCCAAACCCAACTAACCATAACCATAACCCTAACCCTAACCCTAACCCTCACCCTAGCCCAAATAACCCTAACCCTAACCCTAACCCTGACCCTAAACCTAACCCTAAACCAAATAACCCTAACCCTAACCCTAAACCAACTAGCCCTAACACTAACCATAAGCCTAACCTTTACCAAAATAACCCTAACCATAACCCTAACCCAACTAACCCTATCCCTAACCCTCACCCTAACCCTAACCCTAACCCTAGCCCAAATAACCCTAACCCTAACCCTAACCCTGACCCTAAACCTAAACCTAAACCAAATAACCCTAACCCTAACCCTAAACCAACTAGCCCTAACACTAACCATAAGCCTAACCTTTACCAAAATAACACTAACCATTACCCAAACCCAACTAAACATAACCCTAACCCTAACCCTAACCCTAACCCTAACCCTAACCCTAACCCTAGCCCAAATAACCCCAACCCTATCCCTAACCCTGACCCTAAACCTAACCCTAAACCAAATAACCCTAACCCTAACCCTAAACCAACTAGCCCTAACACTAACCATAAGCCTAACCTTTACCAAAATAACCCTAACCATAACCCAAACCCAACTAACCATAACCCTAACCCTAACCCTAACCCTAACCCTAACCCTAACCCTAACCCTAACCCTAACCCTAACCCTAGCCCAAATAACCCTAACCCTAACCCTAACCCTGACCCTAAACCTAAACCTAAACCAAATAACCCTAACCCTAACCCTAAACCAACTAGCCCTAACACTAACCATAAGCCTAACCTTTACCAAAATAACCCTAACCCTAACCCTAACCCTAACCCTAACCCTAGCCCAAATAACCCTAACCCTAACCCTAACCCTAACCCTAGCCCAAATAACCCTAACCCTAACCCTAACCCTGACCCTAAACCTAAACCTAAACCAAATAACCCTAACCCTAACCCTAAACCAACTAGCCCTAACACTAACCATAAGCCTAACCTTTACCAAAATAACCCTAACCATTACCCAAACCCAACTAACCATAACCCTAACCCTAACCCTAACCCTAACCCGAACCCTAACCCTAGCCCAAATAACCCTAACCCTAACCCTAACCCTGACCCTAAACCTAACCCTAAACCAAATAACCCTAACCCTATCCCTAAACCAAGTAGACCTAACACTAACCATAAGCCTAACCTTTACCAAAATAACCCTAACCATAACCCTAACCCAACTAACCCTAACCCTAACCCTAACCCTAACCCTAACCCTAACCCTAACCCTAGCCCAAATAACCCTAACCCTAACCCTAACCCTGACCCTAAACCTAAACCTAAACCAAATAACCCTAACCCTAACCCTAAACCAACTAGCCCTAACACTAACCATAAGCCTAACCTTTACCAAAATAACCCTAACCCTTACCCAAACCCAACTAACCATAACCCTAACCCTAACCCTAACCCTAACCCTAACCCTAACCCTAGCCCAAATAACCCTAACCCTAACCCTAACCCTGACCCTAAACCTAACCCTAAACCAAATAACCCTAACCCTAACCCTAAACCAACTAGCCCTAACACTAACCATAAGCCTAACCTTTACCAAAATAACCCTAACCATAACCCAAACCCAACTAACCATAACCCTAACCCTAACCCTAACCCTAACCCGAACCCTAGCCCAAATAACCCTAACCCTAACCCTAACCCTGACCCTAAACCTAAACCTAAACCAAATAACCCTAACCCTAACCCTAAACCAACTAGCCCTAACACTAACCATAAGCCTAACCTTTACCAAAATAACCCTATCCATAACCCAAACCCAACTAACCCTAACCCTAACCCTAACCCTAACCCTAACCCTAACCCTAACCCTAGCCCAAATAACCCTAACCCTAACCCTAACCCTGACCCTAAACCTAAACCTAAACCAAATAACCCTAACCCTAACCCTAAACCAACTAGCCCTAACACTAACCATAAGCCTA
>NW_028276433.1:982500-985000 GCF_052056855.1 Sturnus vulgaris | reverse complement strand
AACCCTAACCCTAACCCTGACCCTAAACCTAAACCTAAACCAAATAACCCTAACCCTAACCCTAAACCAACTAGCCCTAACACTAACCATAAGCCTAACCTTTACCAAAATAACACTAACCATTACCCAAACCCAACTAAACATAACCCTAACCCTAACCCTAACCCTAACCCTAACCCTAACCCTAACCCTAGCCCAAATAACCCCAACCCTATCCCTAACCCTGACCCTAAACCTAACCCTAAACCAAATAACCCTAACCCTAACCCTAAACCAACTAGCCCTAACACTAACCATAAGCCTAACCTTTACCAAAATAACCCTAACCATAACCCAAACCCAACTAACCATAACCCTAACCCTAACCCTAACCCTAACCCTAACCCTAACCCTAACCCTAACCCTAACCCTAACCCTAGCCCAAATAACCCTAACCCTAACCCTAACCCTGACCCTAAACCTAAACCTAAACCAAATAACCCTAACCCTAACCCTAAACCAACTAGCCCTAACACTAACCATAAGCCTAACCTTTACCAAAATAACCCTAACCCTAACCCTAACCCTAACCCTAACCCTAGCCCAAATAACCCTAACCCTAACCCTAACCCTAACGCTAGCCCAAATAACCCTAACCCTAACCCTAACCCTGACCCTAAACCTAAACCTAAACCAAATAACCCTAACCCTAACCCTAAACCAACTAGCCCTAACACTAACCATAAGCCTAACCTTTACCAAAATAACCCTAACCATTACCCAAACCCAACTAACCATAACCCTAACCCTAACCCTAACCCTAACCCGAACCCTAACCCTAGCCCAAATAACCCTAACCCTAACCCTAACCCTGACCCTAAACCTAACCCTAAACCAAATAACCCTAACCCTATCCCTAAACCAAGTAGACCTAACACTAACCATAAGCCTAACCTTTACCAAAATAACCCTAACCATAACCCTAACCCAACTAACCCTAACCCTAACCCTAACCCTAACCCTAACCCTAACCCTAACCCTAGCCCAAATAACCCTAACCCTAACCCTAACCCTGACCCTAAACCTAAACCTAAACCAAATAACCCTAACCCTAACCCTAAACCAACTAGCCCTAACACTAACCATAAGCCTAACCTTTACCAAAATAACCCTAACCCTTACCCAAACCCAACTAACCATAACCCTAACCCTAACCCTAACCCTAACCCTAACCCTAACCCTAGCCCAAATAACCCTAACCCTAACCCTAACCCTGACCCTAAACCTAACCCTAAACCAAATAACCCTAACCCTAACCCTAAACCAACTAGCCCTAACACTAACCATAAGCCTAACCTTTACCAAAATAACCCTAACCATAACCCAAACCCAACTAACCATAACCCTAACCCTAACCCTAACCCTAACCCGAACCCTAGCCCAAATAACCCTAACCCTAACCCTAACCCTGACCCTAAACCTAAACCTAAACCAAATAACCCTAACCCTAACCCTAAACCAACTAGCCCTAACACTAACCATAAGCCTAACCTTTACCAAAATAACCCTATCCATAACCCAAACCCAACTAACCCTAACCCTAACCCTAACCCTAACCCTAACCCTAACCCTAACCCTAGCCCAAATAACCCTAACCCTAACCCTAACCCTGACCCTAAACCTAAACCTAAACCAAATAACCCTAACCCTAACCCTAAACCAACTAGCCCTAACACTAACCATAAGCCTAACCTTTACCAAAATAACCCTAACCCTAACCCTAACCCTAACCCTAACCCTAACCCTAGCCCAAATAACCCTAACCCTAACCCTAACCCTAACCCTAGCCCAAATAACCCTAACCCTAACCCTAACCCTGACCCTAAACCTAAACCTAAACCAAATAACCCTAACCCTAACCCTAAACCAACTAGCCCTAACACTAACCATAAGCCTAACCTTTACCAAAATAACCCTAACCATTACCCAAACCCAACTAACCCTAACCCTAACCCTAACCCTAACCCTAACCCGAACCCTAACCCTAGCCCAAATAACCCTAACCCTAACCCTAACCCTGACCCTAAACCTAACCCTAAACCAAATAACCCTAACCCTAACCCTAAACCAACTAGCCCTAACACTAACCATAAGCCTAACCTTTACCAAAATAACCCTAACCATAACCCTAACCCAACTAACCCTAACCCTAACCCTAACACTAACCCTAACCCTAACCCTAACCCTAGCCCAAATAACCCTAACCCTAACCCTAACCCTGACCCTAAACCTAACCCTAAACCAAATAACCCTAACCCTAACCCTAAACCAAGTAGACCTAACACTAACCATAAGCCTAACCTTTACCAAAATAACCCTAACCATAACCCTAACCCAACTAACCCTAACCCTAACCCTAACCCTAACCCTAACCCTAACCCTAACCCTAACCCTAGCCCAAATAACCCTAACCCTAACCCTAACCCTGACCCTAAACCTAAACCTAAACCAAATAACCCTA
>NW_028276433.1:967500-977500 GCF_052056855.1 Sturnus vulgaris | reverse complement strand
ACCCTAACCATAACCCAAACCCAACTAACCATAACCCTAACCCTAACCCTAACCCTAACCCTAACCCTAACCCTAACCCTAACCCTAACCCTAGCCAAAATAACCCTAACCCTAACCCTAACCCTGACCCTAAACCTAACCCTAAACCAAATAACCCTAACCCTAACCCTAAACCAACTAGCCCTAACACTAACCATAAGCCTAACCTTTACCAAAATAACCCTAACCATAACCCTAACCCAACTAACCCTAACCCTAACCCTAACCCTAACCCTAACCCTAGCCCAAATAACCCTAACCCTAACCCTAACCCTGACCCTAAACCTAACCCTAAACCAAATAACCCTAACCCTAACCCTAAACCAACTAGCCCTAACACTAACCATAAGCCTAACCTTTACCAAAATAACCCTAACCATAACCCAAACCCAACTAACCATAACCCTAACCCTAACCCTAACCCTAACCCTCACCCTAGCCCAAATAACCCTAACCCTAACCCTAACCCTGACCCTAAACCTAACCCTAAACCAAATAACCCTAACCCTAACCCTAAACCAACTAGCCCTAACACTAACCATAAGCCTAACCTTTACCAAAATAACCCTAACCATAACCCTAACCCAACTAACCATAACCCTAACCCTAACCCTAACCCTAACCCTAACCCTAGCCCAAATAACCCTAACCCTAACCCTAACCCTGACCCTAAACCTAAACCTAAACCAAATAACCCTAACCCTAACCCTAAACCAACTAGCCCTAACACTAACCATAAGCCTAACCTTTACCAAAATAACCCTAACCATAACCCTAACCCAACTAACCCTAACCCTAACCCTAACCCTAACCCTAACCCTAACCCTAGCCCAAATAACCCTAACCCTAACCCTAACCCTGACCCTAAACCTAAACCTAAACCAAATAACCCTAACCCTAACCCTAAACCAACTAGCCCTAACACTAACCATAAGCCTAACCTTTACCAAAATAACCCTAACCATAACCCAAACCCAACTAACCATAACCCTAACCCTAACCCTAACCCTAACCCTAACCCTAACCCTAACCCTAACCCTAACCCTAACCCTAGCCCAAATAACCCTAACCCTAACCCTAACCCTGACCCTAAACCTAAACCTAAACCAAATAACCCTAACCCTAACCCTAAACCAACTAGCCCTAACACTAACCATAAGCCTAACCTTTACCAAAATAACCCTAACCCTAACCCTAACCCTAACCCTAACCCTAACCCTAGCCCAAATAACCCTAACCCTAACCCTAACCCTAACCCTAGCCCAAATAACCCTAACCCTAACCCTAACCCTGACACTAAACCTAACCCTAAACCAAATAACCCTAACCCTAACCCTAAACCAACTAACCCTAACACTAACCATAAGCCTAACCTTTACCAAAATAACCCTAACCATTACCCAAACCCAACTAACCATAACCCTAACCCTAACCCTAACCCTAACCCGAACCCTAACCCTAGCCCAAATAACCCTAACCCTAACCCTAACCCTGACCCTAAACCTAACCCTAAACCAAATAACCCTAACCCTATCCCTAAACCAAGTAGACCTAACACTAACCATAAACCTAACATTTACCAAAATAACCCTAACCATAACCCTAACCCAACTAACCCTAACCCTAACCCTAACCCTAACCCTAACCCTAACCCTAACCCTAGCCCAAATAACCCTAACCCTAACCCTAACCCTGACCCTAAACCTAAACCTAAACCAAATAACCCTAACCCTAACCCTAAACCAACTAGCCCTAACACTAACCATAAGCCTAACCTTTACCAAAATAACCCTAACCCTTACCCAAACCCAACTAACCATAACCCTAACCCTAACCCTAACCCTAACCCTAACCCTAACCCTAACCCTAGCCCAAATAACCCTAACCCTAACCCTAACCCTGACCCTAAACCTAACCCTAAACCAAATAACCCTAACCCTAACCCTAAACCAACTAGCCCTAACACTAACCATAAACCTAACCTTTACCAAAATAACCCTAACCATAACCCAAACCCAACTAACCATAACCCTAACCCTAACCCTAACCCTAACCCTAACCCTAGCCAAAATAACCCTAACCCTAACCCTAACCCTGACCCTAAACCTAACCCTAAACCAAATAACCCTAACCCTAACCCTAAACCAACTAGCCCTAACACTAACCATAAGCCTAACCTTTACCAAAATAACCCTAACCATAACCCTAACCCAACTAACCCTAACCCTAACCCTAACCCTAACCCTAACCCTAGCCCAAATAACCCTAACCCTAACCCTAACCCTGACCCTAAACCTAACCCTAAACCAAATAACCCTAACCCTAACCCTAAACCAACTAGCCCTAACACTAACCATAAGCCTAACCTTTACCAAAATAACCCTAACCATAACCCAAACCCAACTAACCATAACCCTAACCCTAACCCTAACCCTAACCCGAACCCTAGCCCAAATAACCCTAACCCTAACCCTAACCCTGACCCTAAACCTAACCCTAAACCAAATAACCCTAACCCTAACCCTAAACCAACTAGCCCTAACACTAACCATAAGCCTAACCTTTACCAAAATAACCCTAACCATAACCCTAACCCAACTAACCATAACCCTAACCCTAACCCTAACCCTAACCCTAGCCCAAATAACCCTAACCCTAACCCTAACCCTGACCCTAAACCTAAACCTAAACCAAATAACCCTAACCCTAACCCTAAACCAACTAGCCCTAACACTAACCATAAGCCTAACCTTTACCAAAATAACCCTAACCATAACCCTAACCCAACTAACCCTAACCCTAACCCTAACCCTAACCCTAACCCTAACCCTAGCCCAAATAACCCTAACCCTAACCCTAACCCTGACCCTAAACCTAAACCTAAACCAAATAACCCTAACCCTAACCCTAAACCAACTAGCCCTAACACTAACCATAAGCCTAACCTTTACCAAAATAACCCTAACCATTACCCAAACCCAACTAAACATAACCCTAACCCTAACCCTAACCCTAACCCTAACCCTAACCCTAACCCTAGCCCAAATACCCCCAACCCTATCCCTAACCCTGACCCTAAACCTAACCCTAAACCAAATAACCCTAACCCTAACCCTAAACCAACTAGCCCTAACACTAACCATAAGCCTAACCTTTACCAAAATAACCCTAACCATAACCCAAACCCAACTAACCATAACCCTAACCCTAACCCTAACCCTAACCCTAACCCTAACCCTAACCCTAACCCTAACCCTAGCCCAAATAACCCTAACCCTAACCCTAACCCTGACCCTAAACCTAAACCTAAACCAAATAACCCTAACCCTAACCCTAAACCAACTAGCCCTAACACTAACCATAAGCCTAACCTTTACCAAAATAACCCTAACCCTAACCCTAACCCTAACCCTAACCCTAGCCCAAATAACACTAACCCTAACCCTAACCCTAACCCTAGCCCAAATAACCCTAACCCTAACCCTAAACCAACTAGCCCTAACACTAACCATAAGCCTAACCTTTACCAAAATAACCCTAACCATTACCCAAACCCAACTAACCATTACCCTAAACCTAACCCTAACCCTAACCCGAACCCTAACCCTAGCCCAAATAACCCTAACCCTAACCCTAACCCTGACCCTAAACCTAACCCTAAACCAAATAACCCTAACCCTATCCCTAAACCAAGTAGACCTAACACTAACCATAAGCCTAACCTTTACCAAAATAACCCTAACCATAACCCTAACCCAACTAACCCTAACCCTAACCCTAACCCTAACCCTAGCCCAAATAACCCTAACCCTAACCCTAACCCTGACCCTAAACCTAAACCTAAACCAAATAACCCTAACCCTAACCCTAAACCAACTAGCCCTAACACTAACCATAAGCCTAACCTTTACGAAAATAACCCTAACCCTTACCCAAACCCAACTAACCATAACCCTAACCCTAACCCTAACCCTAACCCTAACCCTAACCCTAGCCCAAATAACCCTAACCCTAACCCTAACCCTGACCCTAAACCTAACCCTAAACCAAATAACCCTAACCCTAACCCTAAACCAACTAGCCCTAACACTAACCATAAGCCTAACCTTTACCAAAATAACCCTAACCATAACCCAAACCCAACTAACCATAACCCTAACCCTAACCCTAACCCTAACCCTAACCCTAACCCTAGCCAAAATAACCCTAACCCTAACCCTAACCCTGACCCTAAACCTAACCCTAAACCAAATAACCCTAACCCTAACCCTAAACCAACTAGCCCTAACACTAACCATAAGCCTAACCTTTACCAAAATAACCCTAACCATAACCCTAACCCAACTAACCCTAACCCTAACCCTAACCCTAACCCTAACCCTAGCCCAAATAACCCTAACCCTAACCCTAACCCTGACCCTAAACCTAACCCTAAACCAAATAACCCTAACCCTAACCCTAAACCAACTAGCCCTAACACTAACCATAAGCCTAACCTTTACCAAAATAACCCTAACCATAACCCAAACCCAACTAACCATAACCCTAACCCTAACCCTAACCCTAACCCTAGCCCAAATAACCCTAACACTAACCCTAACCCTGACCCTAAACCTAACCCTAAACCAAATAACCCTAACCCTAACCCTAAACCAACTAGCCCTAACACTAACCATAAGCCTAACCTTTACCAAAATAACCCTAACCATAAACCTAACCCAACTAACCATAACCCTAACCCTAACCCTAACCCTAACCCTAACCCTAGCCCAAATAACCCTAACCCTAACCCTAACCCTGACCCTAAACCTAAACCTAAACCAAATAACCCTAACCCTAACCCTAAACCAACTAGCCCTAACACTAACCATAAGCCTAACCTTTACCAAAATAACCCTAACCCTAACCCTAACCCTAACCCTAACCCTAACCCTAGCCCAAATAACCCTAACCCTAACCCTAACCCTAACCCTAGCCCAAATAACCCTAACCCTAACCCTAACCCTGACCCTAAACCTAAACCTAAACCAAATAACCCTAACCCTAACCCTAAACCAACTAGCCCTAACACTAACCATAAGCCTAACCTTTACCAAAATAACCCTAACCATTACCCAAACCCAACTAACCCTAACCCTAACCCTAACCCTAACCCTAACCCGAACCCTAACCCTAGCCCAAATAACCCTAACCCTAACCCTAACCCTGACCCTAAACCTAACCCTAAACCAAATAACCCTAACCCTAACCCTAAACCAAGTAGACCTAACACTAACCATAAGCCTAACCTTTACCAAAATAACCCTAACCATAACCCTAACCCAACTAACCCTAACCCTAACCCTAACCCTAACCCTAACCCTAACCCGAACCCTAACCCTAGCCCAAATAACCCTATCCCTAACCCTAACCCTGACCCTAAACCTAACCCTAAACCAAATAACCCTAACCCTAACCCTAAACCAAGTAGACCTAACACTAACCATAAGCCTAACCTTTACCAAAATAACCCTAACCATAACCCTAACCCAACTAACCCTAACCCTAACCCTAACCCTAACCCTAACCCTAACCCTAACCCTAACCCTAGCCCAAATAACCCTAACCCTAACCCTAACCCTGACCCTAAACCTAAACCTAAACCAAATAACCCTAACCCTAACCCTAAACCAACTAGCCCTAACACTAACCATAAGCCTAACCTTTACCAAAATAACCCTAACCCTTACCCAAACCCAACTAACCATAACCCTAACCCTAACCCTAACCCTAACCCTAACCCTAACCCTAGCCCAAATAACCCTAACCCTAACCCTAACCCTGACCCTAAACCTAACCCTAAACCAAATAACCCTAACCCTAACCCTAAACCAACTAGCCCTAACACTAACCATAAGCCTAACCTTTACCAAAATAACCCTAACCATAACCCTAACCCAACTAACCATAACCCTAACCCTAACCCTAACCCTAACCCTAACCCTAACCCTAGCCCAAATAACCCTAACCCTAACCCTAACCCTGACCCTAAACCTAAACCTAAACCAAATAACCCTAACCCTAACCCTAAACCAACTAGCCCTAACACTAACCATAAGCCTAACCTTTACCAAAATAACCCTAACCATAACCCTAACCCAACTAATCATAACCCTAACCCTAACCCTAACCCTAACCCTAACCCTAACCCTAACCCTAACCCTAACCCTAGCCAAAATAACCCTAACCCTAACCCTAACCCTGACCCTAAACCTAACCCTAAACCAAATAACCCTAACCCTAACCCTAAACCAACTAGCCCTAACACTAACCATAAGCCTAACCTTTACCAAAATAACCCTAACCATAACCCAAACCCAACTAACCATAACCCTAACCCTAACCCTAACCCTAACCCTAACCCTAGCCCAAATAACCCTAACCCTAACCCTAACCCTGACCCTAAACCTAACCCTAAACCAAATAACCCTAACCCTAACCCTAAACCAAGTAGACCTAACACTAACCATAAGCTTAACCTTTACCAAAATAACCCTAACCATAACCCTAACCCAACTAACCATAACCCTAACCCTAACCCTAACCCTAACCCTAACCCTAGCCCAAATAACCCTAACCCTAACCCTAACCCTGACCCTAAACCTAAACCTAAACCAAATAACCCTAACCCTAACCCTAAACCAACTAGCCCTAACACTAACCATAAGCCTAACCTTTACCAAAATAACCCTAACCCTTACCCAAACCCAACTAACCATAACCCTAACCCTAACCCTAACCCTAACCCTAACCCTAACCCTAGCCCAAATAACCCTAACCCTAACCCTAACCCTGACCCTAAACCTAACCCTAAACCAAATAACCCTAACCCTAACCCTAAACCAACTAGCCCTAACACTAACCATAAGCCTAACCTTTACCAAAATAACCCTAACCATAACCCAAACCCAACTAACCATAACCCTAACCCTAACCCTAACCCTAACCCTAACCCTAACCCTAACCCTAACCCTAACCCTAACCCTAACCATAAGCCTAACCTTTACCAAAATAACCCTAACCATAACCCAAACCCAACTAACCATAACCCTAACCCTAACCCTAACCCTAACCCTAACCCGAACCCTAGCCCAAATAACCCTAACCCTAACCCTAACCCTGACCCTAAACCTAACCCTAAACCAAATAACCCTAACCCTAACCCTAAACCAACTAGCCCTAACACTAACCATAAGCCTAACCTTTACCAAAATAACCCTAACCATTACCCAAACCCAACTAACCATAACCCTAACCCTAACCCTAACCCTAACCCTAACCCTAACCCTAACCCTAGGCCAAATAACCCTAACCCTAACCCTAACCCTGACCCTAAACCTAAACCTAAACCAAATAACCCTAACCCTAACCCTAAACCAACTAGCCCTAACACTAACCATAAGCCTAACCTTTACCAAAATAACCCTAACCATTACCCAAACCCAACTAACCATAACCCTAACCCTAACCCTAACCCTAACCCTAACCCTAGCCCAAATAACCCTAACCCTAACCCTAACCCTGACCCTAAACCTAACCCTAAACCAAATAACCCTAACCCTAACCCTAAACCAACTAGCCCTAACACTAACCATATGCCTAACCTTTACCAAAATAACCCTAACCATAACCCTAACCCAACTAACCCTAACCCTAACCCTAACCCTAACCCTAACCCTAACCCTAACCCTAACCCTAGCCCAAATAACCCTAACCCTAACCCTAACCCTGACCCTAAACCTAAACCTAAACCAAATAACCCTAACCCTAACCCTAAACCAACTAGCCCTAACACTAACCATAAGCCTAACCTTTACCAAAATAACCCTAACCATTACCCAAACCCAACTAACCATAACCCTAACCCTAACCCTAACCCTAACCCTAACCCTAACCCTAACCCTAGCCCAAATAACCCTAACCCTAACCCTAACCCTGACCCTAAACCTAACCCTAAACCAAATAACCCTAACCCTAACCCTAAACCAACTAGCCCTAACACTAACCATAAGCCTAACCTTTACCAAAATAACCCTAACCATAACCCAAACCCAACTAACCATAACCCTAACCCTAACCCTAACCCTAACCCTAACCCTAACCCTAGCCCAAATAACCCTAACCCTAACCCTAACCCTGACCCTAAACCTAACCCTAAACCAAATAACCCTAACCCTAACCCTAAACCAACTAGCCCTAACACTAACCATAAGCATAACCTTTACCAAAATAACCCTAACCATAACCCAAACCCAAGTAACCATAACCCTAACCCTAACCCTAACCCTAACCCTAACCCTAACCCTAACCCTAACCCTAACCCTAGCCCTAATAACCCTAACCCTAACCCTAACCCTGACCCTAAACCTAAACCTAAACCAAATAACCCTAACCCTAACCCTAAACCAACTAGCCCTAACACTAACCATAAGCCTAACCTTTACCAAAATAACCCTATCCATAACCCAAACACAACTAACCCTAACCCTAACCCTAACCGTAACCCTAACCCTAACCCTAGCCCAAATAACCCTAACCCTAACCCTAACCCTGACCCTAAACCTAAACCTAAACCAAATAACCCTAACCCTAACCCTAAACCAACTAGCCCTAACACTAACCATAAGCCTAACCTTTACCAAAATAACCCTAACCATAACCCTAACCCAACTAACCCTAACCCTAACCCTAACCCTAACCCTAACCCTAACCCTAACCCTAACCCTAACCCTAGCCCAAATAACCCTAACCCTAACCCTAACCCTGACCCTAAACCTAAACCTAAACCAAATAACCCTAACCCTAACCCTAAACCAACTAGCCCTAACACTAACCATAAGCCTAACCTTTACCAAAATAACCCTAACCATAACCCAAACCCAACTAACCATAACCCTAACCCTAACCCTAACCCTAACCCTAACCCTAACCCTAACCCTAGCCCAAATAACCCTAACCCTAACCCTAACCCTGACCCTAAACCTAACCCTAAACCAAATAACCCTAACCCTAACCCTAAACCAACTAGCCCTAACACTAACCATAAGCCTAACCTTTACCAAAATAACCCTAACCATAACTCAAACCCAACTAACCATAACCCTAACCCTAACCCTAACCCTAACCCTAACCCTAACCCTAACCCTAACCCTAGCCCAAATAACCCTAACCCTAACCCTAACCCTGACCCTAAACCTAACCCTAAACCAAATAACCCTAACCCTAACCCTAAACCAACTAGCCCTAACACTAACCATAAGCCTAACCTTTACCAAAATAACCCTAACCATAACCCAAACCCAACTAACCATAACCCTAACCCTAACCCTAACCCTAACCCTAACCCTAACCCTAACCTTAACCCTAACCCTAACCCTAACCCTAACCCTAGCCCAAATAACCCTAAACCCTAACCCTAACCCTGACCCTAAACCTAACCCTAAACCAACTAGCCCTAACACTAACCATAAGCCTAACCTTTACCAAAATAACCCTAACCATAACCCTAACCCAACTAACCCTAACCCTAACCCTAACCCTAACCCTAACCCTAGCCCAAATAACCCTAACCCTAACCCTAACCCTGACCCTAAACCTAACCCTAAACCAAATAACCCTAACCCTAACCCTAAACCAACTAGCCCTAACACTAACCATAAGCCTAACCTTTACCAAAATAACCCTAACCATAACCCAAACCCAACTAACCATAACCCTAACCCTAACCCTAACCCTAACCCGAACCCTAGCCCAAATAACCCTAACCCTAACCCTAACCCTGACCCTAAACCTAACCCTAAACCAAATAACCCTAACCCTAACCCTAAACCAACTAGCCCTAACACTAACCATAAGCCTAACCTTTACCAAAATAACCCTAACCCTAACCCTAACCCTAACCCTAACCCTAACCCTAACCCTA